>NW_016107603.1:1581049-1692539 GCF_001604975.1 Cebus imitator
CCCTTCAAAAAGTTGGTGAAGGATATGAACAGATATTTCTTAAAAGAAGATATTTATGCAGCAAACAAATATGAAAAAAGCTCATCATCACTGCTCATTAGAGAAATGCAAATGAAAAACACAATGAGATACCATTTCATGCCAGTTGGAATGATGATCATTAAAGTCAGGAAATAACAGATGCTGAAGAGGATGTGGAGAAATATGAACACTTTTACACTGTTGGTGGGGGTGTAAATTAGTTCAACCATTGTGGAAGACAGTGTGGAGATTCCTCAAGGATCTAGAACCAGAAACACCATTTGACCCAGCAATCTCATTACTGGTATATACCCAAAGGATTATAAATCACTCTACTATAAAGACACATGCACACGTATGTTTATTGCAGCACTATTCATAATAGCAAAGACTTGGAACCAACCCAAATGCCCATCAATGACAGACTGGATAAAGAAAATGTGGAACACCATGGAATGCTATGCAGTCATAAAAAGGAATGAGTTAATGTCCTTTGCAGAGACATAGATGAAGCTAGAAACCATCATTCTCAGCAAACTAACACAGAAAAAGAAACCATACAACACATGTTTCCATTCATAAGTAGGAGTTGAACATTGAGAACATATGGGCACAAGGAGGGGAACATCATACACTGGGTCCTGTCAGGGGGTGGGGAGCCAGGGAAGGGATAGCATTAGGAGAAATACCTAATGTAGATGATGGGTTGATGGGTGTAGCAAACCACCATGGCAGGTGTACACCTATGTAACAAACCTACATATTCTGCACATGTATCCGAGAATTTAAAGTATTAAAAAAAAAGTTTTCAATGAAGAAAAGTATATTCGAAAACTTTGAGGCATGCAACACCATAATGGATCAGGGGCAGCAGATCTGGTCTCTGGATCCATCATGAATATGGGCTAACAGATTTAGGGGGTAAGGATTAAGAATGGTGATGGAATTCTGTCTCCAGGAAGTACATTTCCCATTTTATAGCAGGTGACAACAGGCAGACAACTAAAAGGACTTTTCATGGACATATGTGCCTATACTCCAGAGAATGCAGAAATATCTTGGGTGAGGTTGTCATCTGAGGTGTGAAACTATTCACAGCATCATGTCTTTATAGAAATAAGTGGTAATAAGTAATCAGCCCATCACTGAAATTTAAGAGAATTAAGAGTGAGCGGCCTCTGTGTCTACTGGAGACTTGCTCTTGTGAAAACCTTAGAGGTCTGTGTTTTGTTTTCTAAGGAGGGTAGGGTGTTTCTTTTACACACATATCACATTATTTAATCCAGGGGAGCAGACATTATTCTTATCCCCATTTTACAGATCAGGAACGAGAAACTTGGTGAAGTTAAGTACTTTGTTCAAGGTTACAAGGATTTGGGATTTGAGCTACTTTGATGCTCTTTTGCTCAAAATTCCAGCTACATATTTTTAAGACAATCAAATGGAAGATGAACTTCATTAGGGACTTGAAACAGTTTCAGTTGGTTAATGGTTCTACTTCAGGCAATCAGTCAAGACAAAAGGGAAATAATTCAAAGAATGAGGGAACTGGGACCCTTCTAAAGTTGCAGGTGAAGTCATCTGTGTTTGCATCAGAGATCTATAATTTATATAGATTCACACACATCTTTTTCAGATATGCATACATTGGGAGCTGTGTAGAGTGTTGTGAAACTAAATGTATTTGTATGTGTTCAACACACTGTATAATTGACTCAATTATCCATGTGAAGATTATTCACATTTAATTTGCAATCTGGCTTCTCCTTTCAGTTAGGTTGTTCTTGGGCTGCTCCAGGAACGCTAATTTAAATAATAATTTAAGTAAAACATAATTAGAAAGGAAAATTAAATTCAATTTTTTTGTCAGCTCTTGAATATTCTACTGCTGAAATGTAACTAAACCATCCACTATCTTTTAATTCTCCAATGCCTTTATAGTACCACAGGGTTTTATTGCATTCCATAGACTATTGCAATAGTTTCCAGGTAGCTCTCCTGCTTACCTCTTTCCATTCTAATCATCATTCTGCTGACAGCAGCCTTCAAAAAACCAACTCCCATTGCAAAATTTCTTTGCTTCAAAACATTTAGTGGATAGAAAAAACATTTAATGGATACCCAATTTCTAATCGGATTAAATGCACATAACCACAACCAGTCATTAAAGGCTTTTTCTAGCCTAAATTCCTGCTCTTCAAAGTCATTCAAACCATCCTTCTCCTCCACTGCCCTGAAACACACCGCCTCCACACTTCACACTTCTACAGACCCACTGCATTTGCCACCTGCCCCAGGAAGCTTTTCCTGATCTTACCTCCAATGCCTTTCACTGCTCCTACATCTGAATTCCTTTAACGCTCATGAATTTTTCAAAGGCAGACCAAGGTATTTATGCAAACATGCTGGTCTCCCTGTCTTGGATGAGGTCCTTAACATCACTCACTGCAGCGATTCAACTCCCCTACGCTGCAGTGGCAGACTCTAAAGAAGGGTGCAACAAATACTTGTCCATTTAGACTGCTGGCGAACCCTGAGAGCAGAAATTTTGGCCTTTTTTTTTTTTTTTTTTTTTTTTTTTTATCTCCAGTGGCTAGCACAGTGCTTGGTACACAGTAGGCGTTCATTCATTGAACGCTGATGAAGGAATTGAACGTACATACTACAAGCCCTGCAGATGCAGATACAGGAGGAGTTCATGGTACAACGCTTAGGGTGAAACTGGAGGCACTACCTCTCCTGAGAAGTGATGCTCCGCTTTCTGGGTAGGCTGGGAGGCAGGGGGCGCGGAGCGCGCTCAACTGCCTGCCTCTCCGCAGGCTAAACGCTGGAAAACACACACACACACACACACACACACACACACACCCAAGTATGTACACACGGGCTCATTAAAATTTTCCCTATTAAAAAAATACATACGCACACACGTGCACACACAGCCTAACCAAGTACACACACACACCAAGTTTGTACACATGGGCTCATTTAAATCTGCCCTATTAAAAAAATACACACGCACACACCGCCTAACCAAGTATGTACACACGGGCTTGCTAAAACTTGCCCTATTTAAAAATTATAACATACATATGCACACACACAGCCACACATATATCATCTATCCAGGTCTGTACATAGACTTGCTTAAACCTGCCCTCTTAAATACACACATACACACCACCTATCCAGGTATGTACATACATATATAATATAGAAACATAAAGACATATATATGCACAGACTTAACTCCAACACGACTGGAGCGTCGGGAGGACAACTGGGCCGCCGTCTCCGACCTACAGAACTGCGGGACGGTCTCCCGGCGGTCGCCTGGGCCGCAGAAGTCCTAGACTCCTACAGAGGCCCCTGCGCGGCTTGGGCCTTCCGGCTTTCCGTCCGCCGCGGTCGCCATTGGCTGGGCTCGGCGCAGCTGACCGACAGCGGCAGTGCAAGAAAGCTGTGAGGATGGCGGTGCCGGCGGCGCTGATCCTACGGGAGAGCCCCAGGTAGCTGACCCTCTAAGCTTTTGCTGTAGCCGCGGCCGGGAAGGCGCGGATCGGGCTCGCGCAAGGTTGTCCTGGCTGCCTACCGCCTGGGCGCCGTGTGGGGCCGGGTCTTGTGGGGTGGGCTACCGAGGTCGCGACGCGGGGTCCGCGGAGTGCGTGGGGCCGTGTAGCGCCTCTACAGTCACGGTGGTCCACATGTGGGGCTCACAGTGCGCCTGGCAGCTGAGGTCTGTACGGAAGCCTGTGGTCTGCAAGCGAATGGTATGCGTCACTGTTCGTGGACTTTGGTAACAGAAGTTCCCGGGCGCTGTCTTGAGTGCTGCCTAATTACGCGGAACGATATTCCGTTTCCGATTTCAGTTCTCGTTCAGACCATCTCGTGAGAAAGGCTCACGTTGGTGCTGGAAGGTCTTTAATAGCCAACACATGTTAATACCCCTTTTAAATCAGGATCAAATAGGGCTCAGGCCCCGAATTTTTGGTTGGTAACAATATATAGCCTTAGCTTCGCCTTGGTGGCATTTACTTTTGTTTCCATTTTTAACAAATTTTTGGTTAATTTCTACTTATGGTAAATAAAGTTGGTTGTCGTTGGTAGTGATGTAAAGTTCCCCTTTAACATAAATTAAAAAAAAAACTCAATTTGTGGAAAAAATAAGTAATAGTGCGGGTGGTGTGTGGATAGAGAAAAAGAACTGAACTATATAGGCAAAATAGTGTTCAGAAGAAATTTCTTTGTGCTTGGATTGGGCAGAAATCTTCCAGAAGAAAAGAGTTGCTATTTTAAAGTTTTTCTTTTTTCCTGGATTCCTTTTGTTACCAGTGGAGGGTGTCCTGGTTCTTGTCGTCTTGAACAAAGAATTAGAGAAGACACGCAAACAAAGCGAGGAAAGAAAGAAGAAATTTATTGAAAATGAAACTACACTCCGCAGTGTGAGAGTTGCCCGAGCATATGGGCTCTAGGGACCCTACAGAATTTTGGGGAGTTTAAATACCCACTGGATGATTCCATTGGTTACCTCGTGTACTCCCTAGGTAAATGAGGAGGATGAAGTAAATTTACAAAGTCATTTACTCCGCCTGCACCCTATGGAGAGGATATTTCCTGTCATAGCTGAACTGTGAATCAGCCTTATGTTCCCAACCTCCAGACCCTATTTTCCTGCCTCACTTTGGTTCTGATCGCCAGTTTATTTCCTCATACCAATGTCTTGGGGAACACTGCTGTATCAGTAAACTGTATCCAGTATGGTGCAGTATAGAATTGTTCTCATCACATCATTTAAAGTTGATTATTACAGACCCAGGTGCTGTGGCTCCTGCCTAATTTAATCCCAGCACTTTGGGAAGCTGAGGCGGGCTGATCTCTCTCTCTCTCTCTCTCTCTCTTTTTTTTTTTTAAGACGGATTTTCCCCTCGTGTTGTCCAGGCTGGAGTGCATTGGTGCAATCTCACAATCTCAGCTCACTGCAGCCTCTGCCTCCCCGGTTCAAGCGATTCTCCTCCCTCAGCCTTTCAATTAGCTGAAGTTATAGGCACCTGTCACCACGCCTGACTAGTTTTTTTTGTATTTTTAGTAAGTAAAGATGGGGTTTCACCATGTTGGCCAGGCTGATCTCGAGCTCCTGACCTCAGGTGATCTGCCCGCCCCGGCCTTGCAAAATGTTGGGATTACAGGCATGAGCTAAAGCAGGACTGATTGCTTGAGCTCAGGAGTTTGAGACCGGCCTGGGCAACAGGGCGAAACCCTCTCTCTACAAAAAACAAAAAAATTAGCCGGCGCTGTAGTGTGCGCGTGTAGTCCTAGCTGCTTGGGAAGCTGAGGCCTGAGAATCCCTAGAACCCAGGAGGCAGAGGCTATAGTGAGCCGAGATTGCACCACTGCACTCCAGCCTGGGCCACAGAGCCGAGATCCTATCTCAAAAATAAATAAAGTTGATTATTACAATTAAAACAGTTTTAAAATAACTGTGTGCTTAGTGACCCCAAATGATTTTGTACATAGTATTTGAAAAGTTATTTGCCTTGAAGTATTCTTTATGTTTTTGGTGTAATTGCCTTAATTGCTGTTCCTCTCCCCCTACCCCTTTCAGAGTTCCATTTTTGGGTTAAGTGGCTACATAAACACTCTACCGAATTAATGCCCTTCCCCTGCAGAGTACAAGCTTTCCCTAGTAGTTCGGTTTGCCCAAAACACAGAAAATTTGCCAAATGGACCTTTTCAGCAGAAGTAATTTTAGGGGTATCTTTTTGGAAACGTTCAGATTACCCTGCCTTTTCTGCTGGCTGTCATCTGTTTTTCTTTATTTCACTCAGATTTACCATATAGCAATCAGAGTTGTTGGAATGAAAACTTACAGACAGCTACAGAAAGTATAGTTCAGCTTGGAAAACACATTTTTAAACTGTTCTTATAATTTTCTTTAGCATGAAGAAAGCAGTGTCACTGATAAATGAGATAGATATAGGAAGATTTCCACGGTTGCTCACTCGGATTCTTCAAAAGCTTCACCTGAAGGTTTGTATTTTTGTGTTTCCATACCTTGTAATCTTCCTTCTGATTTAATTGAAAGTCTGATTATTTGGAGAACTTTTTGCAAAGTATAGTGTTCTCCAATATGTTTTTAAGGACACTGATTCTGTGGGAGATTTGGTAATGTTTCATGGTCAAAAGTTTGAGAAACTCTGTCTTCAATAAAGTTAGATTTTTTTAAATTACGGAACTTTTCAGAGTATGTATTTGAGGGTGATTATAGCATGTAACATTTTCCAAATGTGTTTGGCCTTGAATCTGTTTTATTATGGTATATATTTTGGGACTAATGTTCTATAAGATATATTTTAGGGAAAAATTCTGATGTCCTGGTTTCATTTTTCCCCTGAAAAATAATTCTGATATTTTCTATCAACTAGTATTTAATCTTTCACTTAATTTTGTTCCTCTTTCACTTTTATTTTAAAGGTATGGTTGTTTTGGACATGTGGATGCTTAGTAATTCTCTACCTGGCTTAATCCAAGTTAATTTCTTTATTGGGCTATAAAAATTTGATTCCATCAGACATATTTATGGAGCGCCCACTAATTGCTCTTTGTAGTGCCAGGTATCACCATCCAATGAGAACCAAGGCTCTACTCTTTCCTCTTTTTCTTGGCCAAGAGCCAGCCTCAAAACCATGGCTTTTCCCTGTGAAGTGTCTTTCAAATCCAAGTTCTCACAATTCTAGTTCAAATCCTTGTTATTTGTTTTTTAGAAGGCAGTAGTTCCCTTCAAGCTGGTTTCCCTGCCTATAGTTTTCTTGTTTTCTACTGCTTCATAATACTATGTAAATTACTTTCTAAATTTTTTTTTCCAAAAACAAAGATGGATTATATTTTTTACAGTGTGCAAAGCCATCAGTGACTATTCATTGCCCCCCTGAGGAAAGCTTAAAATCCTTAACATTGTGTACAAGTCCCATTATAATATGGCTGCAGTCTACATTCTCCTCATGTTGTATTGTAATTGCTGCAGTTACACTGGATGGTGTCTGTTTACTACAACGTGCCATGAACTTTTTCAGCAGTGTGTCTATGCATAAACTCTTTCCTTAGCCTATAAATGTCCTTCTTCCCTTCTTTACTGAGTAACCTGTTCATCTTTCAAGGATTTCACAATCTCAGTCTCAGCAGTTTGTTCTTTCTTCTGTGCTCTTAATTCATTCTCACCTGATTTTAGTACTGCATCGTAAGTATTTGTTTCATGATTAGAAGGCAACCAAATCCCTAAACCTATTAATCTATCTTCCTCTGGTTTTAAATATCTTGAGGATTATGTCTTACTCATCTTTATATTTCCCATTCCTAATAGATTGCTACTGGTATAGTTGGCACTCAATAAATATTCTTGGAGTTAATTATTTTCCTTGCCATGGGAAACACAAAACAAACATAGGTCTTCTTTAATATATTCCTATTTCTAAGGATTTTGTGATACAGATGGAGAGAAAGGAGGAACCCCATGATAGCAGCAACATTATGTGGTATTTACTATTCATAAAGTTACATTGCTTTCTTTTTGACTAGTGTGGTACTAATGGCTTTGTGTTACTAATTCATCCAATCCTTATGGCAACTTGAAGAAGTTGGTACTGTGGTCATCTCTGGTCACCTTCATTTTATCTATGAGGTAACCAAGATAGAGATCAGTGAAGTAATTTTCCAAAGGTCACGCAGCTAGGTAGTAAGGCAACTTGGCTCCGTGACTCCATCATCCCCTATTATAAGAAACCTCAGGAAAGAGTATGGAACATTTCATAAATCAGCCCCAAAGTAAATGATGTGGGTGAAACAGATATTCTGCTTTATTTCTTGAGCTGGTGGGTGCTTTCTTATGTGTAACAATATAGGACAAGAAACTCTTCTATACATCTTTTGTTCTTCATACTGAGAGAGAGTGGAATACATGCTTGGAAAATTGTGATGTTTAGTTTGTCTTTGACTCTGTCAGTCATGTCTGGAGTTGAGAATAATTTAATATCCATCTTGGAGTTCACTGAGTGGCTGAAGCATTGCGTGGAAGAGCTTGAATGCTTTGTCATCAGAGGTAGGAGAGTGGAGAGGAGAAGAGGTGCTTGTTGAAAATTGAAGTTACTGGTCCTGCTGGAATCTAATGTCCAGGGACTTTTAAATAAAGAAACATATGTATATAAATACTTGCCTGCTAAGAAAATGTTCAGGAAAGGTGTAAATTGTTTTTTCCTGTACAGTTTCAGGGGATGATCTTCTAGAGGGGCTTCTGTTTTGAGAAGGACTCTTCAGTCAAGTTTGCAGTAAATTTCAGGATCTGCCAATTTTCTTTTCTGTACCCTGACTTCATCAAGTTGGTCTTTGTCTTGAGACAGAATTCTTAGAATAGTGAAACCTGAGGCAGGCAAATGGGTGAAGAGGTTTAGGGATTTTGTTACTTCTCTACTGGTACTTTTATTTTACCAAGTTTAATCTGTTTATGGGCAGAAGATATATTTTTGTCCAAACTGGTTCCTTGGAATCCCGAGTAGGGATCAACATGAGGGAACTAAGACAGCTTAGGCATAGAATGTGGGCATCCGTACCTGATTAATGATCTGGGACTCCTCTTTGAACTGACTATCTTCCTTGCTCATCCTGGCATGTACAAATACATGAAGATTTTGTTTGTTCATTGCAATGTCTGGAGGGTGCTACTGGTATTTAATGTCCAGGGACTTTAAAAATATTTTGCATTATTTAGGGCAGTTCTGCACAAAGGCTTGTCCCATCTAGCATGCCAACGGTTTGCATTGGGAAATGATGATGGAAGTCAGATAAACTTCCTTCCATAGCTTGGAAGTTAGAAATAAACATTTTTGACCTTTGCACTTCAGAAATAACTGTCACAACTCATGTATTAAAACAACTCATGTACTTTGCTCCATAGGAGACTTTGAGGCCCTCATACAAAGCCTGTTGAGGTAACCGTGCTGTTTATCTAGTTCTGAGAGGTCAGCTCTCTGGGTTCCTGACCATGGCATATTAGAAATAGCAAACTGGGAGATGAAGGTGCTATCATGGGGCATGTAGGCAGCTTAAAGAAATATCTGCTGATCATCACATCAAATGGAATAATTATGAAAATCAGACACAAGAAACATAAAAGCACAAAAGTCTGAGGTTTCTTTTTGCTGAAGTTAAAAATCATCTATGTCTTAGTACAGGGATCTGTTGCTCAGAATTGTGACCTGAGTCATCACAAGATATTTGTTTAATCCAATTTATTTTGTTTATAAAGATCTAGAAATGAGCATCATACATTTTATAAATTTACATGCGTATCAGTTTCTTTTCATCATGTATTTTCCTTTAAAGTTCTCATCTCATATATGAATAAATGAATCTTCTATCAAGTATGAATTTTGAATGCCTAAATATGTGTTCATATAATAAATAGATTGCTATTTGTGTTATAGGCTGAGAGCAGTTTCAGTGAAGAAGAGGAAGAAAAACTTCAAGCAGCATTTTCTCTGGAGAAGCAAGATCTTCACCTAGTTCTTGAAACAATATCATTTATTTTAGAACAGGTATTTTTATTTCATCAAATTTTCTAACCATGGTTTGTTTACTACATATTTGTATTGTTATGATATCTATAACATTCTGGTTTTTTTTAATTAAAAAGTATACAAGATGAAAGCTGTCAATATGTTTTAGTTAAGAATTTCAATGTTAAAATATTTGAATATTATAAAGTATTTGAAAATATGAATAGAGACTTCATTGTTTTGAGACACTTATAAAAGATTTTAATTCATTGGTACTTGGTATAAATGGAAAAATGGACGTATTTTACTTAAGCTACTAAATGATTTGGGGGCTGTATTGACTAGGATGGTAAGTAAGGCATTTAGAAAAGAAATACTGTCACATTATGTGCTACTGAGCTGTCCTTCTGCATCCCTTTTTCTTATCTAAATTCACTTCAATATTTAAGCTCCTATTCAAGATTCATTTTCTATACTTCAGCTGTGACCCCTTATACTTTCAGCCTGCCTTTATTTGAATTTTTAAAAATCCTTGGCTATCACAGTAGAGCATATTATTAGTCTTTCAGTAGTTCATATATGTTAGTTGTGCCTCCTTCACTAGATTCTAATTTGTGGGGGGCAGGATCATATTTTTTTGTGTATCTTATGTAAACCTACCACATTGGTGGGCTTAAAATAGATCCTCATAAATTCCTGTTGGTTGATTAAAAATAATACTTGTGAAATAAAAGTTTAAATAGTTTTGTAGCTTAATGAGCATTTTAATGAACATATTAGCAGGACAAGTTGCCAGGCATCTACTACAGCCTTGTATACATTATAGATCACAAAGATTAATGTGATTCTAATTTTTGGTGGGTTTTCAGTAGAAGAAAAGGATCATCGAGTAGGACAGCATAGCATGGTGTTCCAGAATAATGTGAGAAATGGAACAGGTATCACTGTTAACATTTTTTACAACTTTTAATTATATATTACCTAGGAAGTTGGTAGATAAGGTAATTTCGAGAAAGTGTTTCTTGGAAAAACTGTTGTATACTTATTTGAAATGATTAAGTGAAATTTTAATTAGGATCCATTTACATAGCTAAAGCAAAGAAGAAGTTTTTTGGTTATTAAGTGGATTTAGGATTACTTAAAGCAAAGGCAAAAATGAAAAAAAAAATTCAGCCTGAATAATGTAGGCCATTTAATCCTGACTCTTCTGGCCCTTGGTTATGTGTTTTATTATTTATAAAATAACCAAAAATGTCTGTAATAGGACTATGAAGTATTCTTTTGACTTAAGTAATTTAAAAATAATTTTGTATTTATTATAGTTTAAGGTTTCTGTATGAAGATGACGGACATAAATAATTTCTTTTTCTTTTTAATAGGCAGTATATCACAATGTGAAACCAGCCGCTTTGCAGCAGCAATTAGAGAACATTCACCTTAGACAAGACAAAGCTGAAGCATTTGTCAATACGTGGTCTACTATGGGTCAAGAAACAGTTGAAAAGTTCAGGCAGAGAATTCTGGCTCCCTATAAGGTATAGAACATGCCATATTAAATATGTTTTTCAGTAATGTTTGGCATAAATTATTATACCTGAAGAATTTTTAAAGTGATTTCGTTGAGAGGTATTTAAAGTATTTTGTTGAGAGGTAGAGTCAGGCAAAAGAAACACAGATGATCCTCAATTTATAGTGCCCTTACATCCTGATAAACCTGTTGCGAATTGAAAATATCCTAAGTCAAAAACATAGTTCACTGTAGAGAATCAATTGTTTACCCTCGTGATCACATGGCTGACTGGAAGCTATAGCTTGCTGCCATTGCCCAGCATCATGAGAGAATATTGTACATACTGCTAGCCTAGGAAAATACAGAATTCAAAATATGAAGTATAGTTTCTACTGAGTACATATTACTTTCATACCATTGTAAAGTCAAAATATTGTCCCTGACTTACGTTTTGATTTTATAGTGGTATGAAACTATTGCAATTTCGACATACTTTTACTTTTGATCTCTTCCTGGGCTAGTGATATGTGGTACATAAGATATTCCTTTTTGGGAGGCTTTTCAAGATGGCTGTCTAGAGGCACAGGACACTTCTCCACAAAGAAGAAGCAAAATAGTGAGTAGGTAACCACACTTCAAATAGAGCATCTAAAAGAGAATGCTAGTGTTCAGCAAAGAGGTGGCTGGAAACACCTGAGGAGAGGAAAAAGACGTGGACAGCGTTGCTAGGATAAACCAGAAGCCTGGAGAGGCTCCCCAGTGCAGTGTTGGGGTAACTGAGAGATCCCTAACTGTCCACATTCTTGCTGCAGACTCCTGTAATCCTAATCATGGGAGAGTTCTTGACCCCCATGAACTCCAAGACTGGCATAGGGAGCTCCACCAAGTTCATGCAATGGCATTGCTCTAGAAAGGGTGCTTTTTCTGGGTTCCTTGCACCCCCTGAGTCCTAGGAAGCTGCAGCACGGCTTCATTTTAAGAGTCTAGTCCTTGTCAGAAACAGAATAATCTTAAAATTTGTATGAAACCAAAAAGGAACCCAAATAGCCAAAGCAATCCTAAGCAAAAAGAACAAAGCTGGAGGCATCATATTCCCTGACTTCATGGGAACAGCATGGTGTTGGTATAAAAGCAGACAGATATATATAGCAATGGAACAATATAAAATACCCAGAAGTAAACCCATGTATTTATAGCCAACTGATTTATTGCAAAGGTGCCAAGAGCATACACTGGGGAAAGGACACCCCCCCTTTAATAAATGGTACTAGGGAAACTGGTTAAATATACAGAAGAATGAAGTGACCCTTCTCTCTCACCATATAAAAAAATCAACTCAAAATGGATTAAAGACTCTAACATAAGACCCACAACTATTAAAATACTAGAAGAAAACAGGAGAAACATTCTGGGACATTTATCTAGGCAAAAATTTCATTGCTGACATTCCTAAAACATGGACAAAAACTCCCCAAAATAGATAAATGGAACTATATTAAACTAAACATCTTCTGTATATTAGTGGAGACAACAGAGTGAAGAGACAACTTGTCAAATGGGAGAAAACATTTGTAAACTATTCACTTAATAAGTAACTAATATCCAGAACATACAAGGAACTTAAACACCTCAACTGCAAAGTAATCCCATTAAAATGTGGACAAAGGGTCTAAACAGATGCTTCTTGAAAGATGATATATAAATGGCTAACAAGTATATGAAAAAATGCTTAACATCACTAATTACCAGGGAAATGCAAATTAAAACCAAAGATACAATATCATTTTACCATAGTTAGAATGGCTATTATTAAAAAGAGAAAAAATTAACAGATGATAGTGAGGCTGCAGAGAAAGGGGAACTCATATGATTTTGGTGGCAATGTAAATTAGTGTAGCCATTTGGGAAAAGTAGTATGGAGATTTCTCAAAAAACTGAAAATAGAACTACCACACAGCCCAGTAATTCCACTGCTTGATATATATTCAAAGGTAAGAAAATAAGTATATCAAGGAAATATTTGTACCCCTGTGTTTATTGCAACACTGTTCACAATAACAAAGAAATCAACCTAAGTGTCCATCAGTGGATGAATGGATAAAGAAAATTTGGTATAATTACACATTGGAATAATAACCATAGAAGAGAATGAAATGTCATTTCCAGCAACATGGATAGAACTAGAGGTCACTATATTGAGTGAAATAAGCTAGACACAGACAGATATAACATGCACTCACTCCTATGTGGAAACTAAACAAGTTGATGTCATGGAGGTAGAGAGTAGAATGGTAGTCACTAGAGACTGAGAAGGATGTAGGTATGTGCATGGCCTGTGAGGTCAGAGGGTGGATGAATAGAAGTTGGTTAATGAGTACAAACATATAGTTAGAAGTAATAAGTTTAATGTTTGATAGTTTAGTATGTTGCTTATAGTTGACATCAACGTATTGGTCATTTCAAAATAGCTAGAAGTGAGGAAGTGAAATGTTCTGAACATACACAAATGTTAAATGCTTGTGGTGGTGAATATCTTAAATACCCTGATATGATCATTGCACAGCCTATGCATATAAGAAAATATCACACATATCTCATAAATATGCGCAAATATTATGTATTCATTAACAAAATAGGCTTTGTGTTAGATGATTTTGCTTAACTGCAGGCTAATGTAAGTATACTGAACATGTCTATGGTCAGCTAGGCTAAGCTGTGATGTTTGGTAGGTTAAATGTATAAAATGCATTCATGAATTGTTATATTTTAACTTACGATAGATTAATTGGGGCATAACGCCATTGTAAGTCAAGGAGCACCTGTATATTCCTAGAAGTCCTTTGTGAGATGTATGATTTGCAAATATTTACTCCTATACCTTTCCTTTTCATTGTCTTAACAGTGTCTTTCCCAGAACAAAACCATTAACTTTGGTGAAATCTGTTTTATTACTTTTTTCTCTTTTCATGATCCTACTTTTGATTTTCTGTCTAAGACTTTGTAACCTAATCCATGACACAAATATTTTCTCTTTTGTTTTCTTCTAAATGTTTTACATATTTACATTTTATGTTTAGATGTAAAATCCATATAAAGTTAATTTTGTATGACAGTGCAGGTCAAAATTCATTTTGTCTATGTATGGATGTTCATTTGCTCCAGTGTGATTTGTTGTTAACATTATCCTTTTGTCATGGAATCACCATGTGTTTGTCTAAAATCATTTGATATTTTTGTGTGAGTCTGTTTCTGGATTCCCTCTTTGATTTTATTGACCTATGTGTCTATGCCAATATCACATTGCCTTGATTATTATAGCTTAATAGTAAGTCTTAAAATCAGGTATTATGAGCCCACTGACTTTTTTTTCTTTTTTAATAATTATTTTGGCAATGCTAGTTTCTTTGCCTTTTTGTATCCATTTGAAAATCAACTTTTGTATGTCTGTAAAAAATCCTGCTGGGATATTGATGGGTGATATGTTTAATTTGTAGATAACTTTATTGAGAAATGACTTCTTAACTAGTATTGAGTATATCTCTCCATTTAGCTAGGTCTTCTTTGATTTCTTTTACCAGTATCTTTTGTTTTCAGCATACTAATCCTGCACATATTTTGTTAGGTTTGGACCTTAAGTATTTTCTCTTTCTTTCTTTTTTTTTTTTTCNTACTATTTTTCAAATTTTGTTTTCCAATGGCTTATTGCTAGTATATAGAGATACAATAGATTTTTCTGTACTGACCTCTTTCTACACTTTCCTATAACCTTGGTAATTCACTAATTAGTTTTGGCAGCTTTCTTATAGGTTTCTTGTGATTTCCTTTGTAGATAGTCACATTGTCTGTGAATAAAGACAGTTTTATTTCTTGCTTTTCAGTCTGTGCAGCTTTTATTTTTCTTGGTTTATTTTACTGACTAGGACCTTCAATATGATGCTGAATAGGAGGGGTAAGTCCGAATATTCTTGCCTGTTCCCAACTTTAGGGTGAAAGCATTCAGGCTCTTGTCATTAAGTATGATGTTAGAAAATGTCCCTTTATTGTTTTTGCTTCTCTACTTCCGTTTTTTAAAAATTCTGTATTCTTCTCTCAAGTGTCTTCTGTGATATTGCTTCATTTTTTATCATATTTAATTCTGTTTTTTCCTATATCCTGTACAGACTTTAAGTTTTCCATTTGTTACCCTGCAATTCTTTTTAAAGCCGTTTTCATTTAAAAAAAAAAAAATCTTGCTTTTTAATAGTAGCCTGTTCTCTATATTTTTCCTACAATTTATAGGGTCCATTTGTTTCCTTGCACATTAGTAGTCATAACAGTTAAAAATATTTTTGTTTTCTGCTTCTATTAGTAAGCTACTCTTTAGTGTCTTCATGATGAAAGTTTGTTTTTTAAAGTAATATTTTCCCCAGAGTTGTATTACATAAGCTTCTATTTAAGAAATAAATTAATCATTTGCTATATAAAATATGCAACTAAAGACCTAATTAATTGTACATTGTTCCATTGAGAATGCTGGAAATTATCTTTTTGTAATTCTGGGTATATCATAGGATAGCTACTATACTATTTGAAAGTCTGAAATGCTTAAATAAGATAATATAATATAATAACAAACATTGTATTTTGTATTGTGCAACTTTACTAAATTCATTTATTGGATCTAAGATTTTTTATGAATCTTTAGATTTTCTTAGATATAAGACCATATCTTCAGGAAACAGGAATAATTTTTCTGTTCCAATTTAGAAGCCTTTTATCTCTTGCTTGATGGCTGTGGCTAGAACTTCCAGTACTATGTTAAATACGAGTAGTGAAAAAGGGCATCCTTGTCTTGTCCAAGGTTTTGGAGGAAATGTTTTCAACATTTCCCTGTTATGTATGATGTTGGCTGTGGGCTTGTTATATATGGCATTTATGATTTTGATGCATATTTCTTCTATGCCCTGTTTGTTAAGAGTTTGTATCATGAAAGGGTACTGAATTTTATCAAATGCTATTTTCAGTCTGTTGATTAGATCATATAGTTTTTCTCCTTCATTTTTATGTGATTAATCACATTTATTGACTTGTATATTTTGAACCACTCTTACATCCCTGGAATAAAACGCACTTGATTGTGGTGTATTATCTTTTTAATATGCTGTTGGATTCAGTTTCCTAGTATTTTCTTGAGGATTTTTGGGTCTACATTCATCAGGGATATTGGTCTTTAGTTTTCTTTATTTGTTGTGTTTATTTGTCTGGTTTTGGTATTGGAATGATACTGGAGAATTAGGAAGAATTCCTTTCCCCCCTTAAAATTTTTTGGAACAGTTTCACAAGAATTGGTATTAGTTCTTTGTATTTTTGGCAGAATTGAGCTGTAAATCCATCTGGTCCTGTTTTTTGGGGGGGAGATTTTATTACTGATTTAATCTTACTACTCATTATTGGTCTGTTCAGCCTTTCTATTTCTTCTTTGTTCAATCTTGCGAGGTTGTGTATTAGTCTGTTCTTACATTGCTGTACAGAAATACCCGTGACTCGGTAATTTATGAAGATAAGAGGTTTAATTGGCTCATGGTTCTGTAGGCTATATGAGAAGTACAAGGCTAGCATCTGCTTGGCTTCTGGGGAGGCCTCGAGAAATGAACAATTATGGCAAAAGGTGAGGGGGAGCAGGCCCATCACATGGCCAGAGCAGGAGAAAGGGAGGGAGGCCAGAGGTGCTAAATACTTTTAAACAACCAGATCTCAAGAGAGTTCACTATTATGAAGACAGTGCCAAGAGGGATGGTGCTAAACCATTCATGAGAAACCTGCCTCCATGATCTAATTACCTCCCCTCCGGCCCCACTTCCAACATTGGGGATTACATTTCAATATGACATTTGGATGCATACACACATCTAAACTACATGAGGTTTTATGTTTCCAGGAATTTATTTCCTCCAAGTTTTCTGGTTTATGAACGTGTAGTAGTTCATAATACCCTCTGATGATCTTTTGAATTTTTCTCATATCATTTGTAATGTCTCCGTTTTGATTTCTGATTGTATTTGGATCTTCTTTCTTCTGGTTATTCTTGCTAGTAGTTTATCAATTTTGTTTATCTTTTTAAAGAACTAGCTTTTTGTTTCATTAATTTTTTTTGTTCTCTCATTTGGTTTTGCTCTGATCTGCGTTACTTCTTTACTTCTGCTAATTTTGTGTTTGGTTTGTTCTTGCTTTTCTTGTTCATTTAGGTATATTGTTAGGTTGTTAATTTGCAGTCTTTCTGCTTTTGTGATGTAGGTATTGCTGTAAACTTCCTTCTTAGCACTGGTTTTGCTGTATCCTACAGGTTTTTGTATGTTGTGTTTCCAATTTGATTTATTTCATAAAATTTTTAACTTCTTATCTTAATTTCTTCATTGATCCAAAGGTCATTCAGGAGCATATTGTTTAATTTTTCTGTATTTGTATAGTTTCCAAAGTTCTTCTTGGTATTGATTTCTTGGTTTTGGTTTTATTTTACTGTGATCTGAGATGATACTTGAAATGATTTGATTTTTAAAATTTGTTGAGGCTTGTTTTGTGGCATAACATATGGTCTATATTGGAGAATATCCCATGTGTTGATGAGAAGAATATTTATTCTGTATTGACAGAATAGAATGTTCTGTCAATGTGTGTTAGGCCTAAAGTCCAGTTTAAGTCCAGTGTTTGTTGATTTTGTGTCTCAGTGATTTGTCTAATGCCCTGAGTGGAATGTTGACATCCTCTATTATTATTGTTTTTCTTTCTATCTTTATTTAGGTCTAGTAATATTTGTTTTATTAGTGTGCTCAAATTTTGGGTGCATGGAGGTCTTGTAGAACTGAGACCAAGTTTTATACTTTCGTGTTTTCCTGATGGGATTGCCCTGTCTCTTCCAAGTTTAGGACTCCTTTGAACATTTCTTATAGAACTGGTCTAGTTTTGACAAATTCTCTTAGTATTCTATTGTCTAGGAAAGAAAGAATGTTTCAACTTCATATATGGAGCTTGATATTTCTGGATGTAGAGCTCTTGGCTGATAATGACCTTCTTTATCATTTTTTGCTATTTTTATTTTTAAGTATGTGTTATCTGAGATGAATATAGCTACCTCTGCTTGCTTTGGGCTTTTGCCAATATGTTTTTCCACCCCTTTACTTTTAGTCTATGTGTCTTCACAGATAGGGTAGGTTTCTTGTAAGCAGCATATAGTTGATTTTTAAATTTATTACCCAGTGTATATTTTTTAGTAGAACATTTGTTCTATTTACATTTGAGGTAGTATGTGAGGTTTTGTTCCTGTCATTGGTTTTTTCATCATTTTGTAAACTTTCTGTTTTTTTGTTGTCTGTCTTTATGGTTTATTGGAATTCTGTAGTGGCTCATTTGATTCTTTTCCTTCTTTGTATGATTTTTTTACTAGTGCATTTTATACTTTTGTGTGTTTTCATGATGATAGATACTATCCTATCTCTTCCAAGTTTAGGACTGCTTTGAGCATTTCTTGTAGGACTGGTCTAGTTTTCATGAATTCCTCAGTATTTGATTGTCTGGGAAAGACTATTTTTCCTTTATTTATGAAGCTTAATGCTGCCTGGATATATAATTCTTGGCTGACAGTCATTTTCTTTCATACTTTGATTATGTCATCTTGTTTTTTCCTGGCCTATAAGGTTTCTACTCAGTAGTCTGCCATTAGTTTGATGGACTTTCTTTTACAGATGATACTTTTCTCGTGATTTTAGAATTTATTCTTTCACTTTTACATTAGACACTCATTATAATATACTGTATCGAAGTCCCTTTTACATTGTATTTTCCTGCAGATCATGGAGCCTCCTGTATGTGTAGGTCTGTATCTCTTGCTGGCCTTGGGAGTTTTTTAATCTATTATTTTGTTAAAGATTTTTGAAGTTTCTTTCCCTTTGGGAATACCAGTAATTCATAAGTTCAGCTGCTTTATGTAGTCCCAAACGTCTGGAAAGTTTTGTTTATTTTTTCTTATTTTTAAAATTTTTGTCAGACCATGCTATCTGAAAAGACCTGTCTTCACATTCTGAAATCTTTTCTTCTGCTTGGCCTAGTCTATTATTGGAGCTTCTATGTATTTTTCATCTCCCTCAGTCAATTTTTTAGTTCCAGAATTTTTTTTAAGACATCTGTCACCTTGGTAAATTTCTCATTCATATCCTGAATTGATTTTCTGATTTATTTGTATTTTCAGGTTTCCCTTGTATCTCATTGAACTTATTTTATTTATTTGTTTATTTTAAATTTATTTATTTAGAGAGAGAGAGAAACAGGACTCTCATGCTGAGTGAGAGAATCCAGAAAGATGGAATCCTGGAGAGGAAAGCAGTTTCCACACTGAGTGGAAGGGAGTAGGGAGAGATGGAGTTTAGGAGGGGAAGACAGGCTTCCACGAGAGAGTGTGGAAGGAGACCCCAGAGGGGAAATCCAGGAAAGAGAAAGATGGCTTCCATGAGAGTGTTTGCGGAAGGGGACCCAAACATGGAGTCCGAAGGGGTGTGGAAGAAGGGGACTTTTAAGCTGGAAGGAACCCCCATCTTCTCCAAGACCCCTGGACAATGAAAGGAGTTCCTTAGAACGTCCCCTGGAGTGACTGACTCTGTTTCTTCCCGCGCCTGCGAAATTCAAACATACATAAACCGTTAAATGTCCTGGATGGAGAGAGATGACGGGGGCGGGGAATGGTGCTGGGAAATTCTTGCTCTTAAAACTACGCCCCCTTGTGGATCCTAGAAAGAGAACACCTTTTCTCATTCCTTTCCTCTGAACAGGAAAGCCCAACTTCTGTTGGAACACGAGTGTCGGTCCACTTTAACTACTTCGTGCTGAAATGTGGCATAGAAGGGACCCCACAGTTGAGGTTTCCTCCAGAGGGGAGCGTTTCAGGGTGCAGGTTGATTTAGAGGTCCACAATAGAGCTCATGAGCCAAGGACATCCAGGATTCCAGTGGCAGGATTATTTGTGACCTTATGGTTTGGTTCGCAAAATAGCAGCATTTTTCCTAGAAACAGGCAAGTTTCCTAACCACCATGAAAAGGATACTCATAGTTTGAGAGATAGCAAAGTTGAGGGTTATAGTCCTGTTAATGCCAGGATATAACTTAGACATGAGTGATTACTTCCCTAAGGATCTGGAAAAGCAGATGTAGATTTTCTAATGGGTTGCAGGGATATGAAGGGTTGTCTCCTGGAGCTTCAGGCTGTGGAGTGGAGGGTCTGTGACTTTCCTCAGGGGGTATCCAGGCTTCAGCAAAGTGTGATGAATCCATCAATCTATTTACACTACCTTAACTGCCGTTGGAGGGGACAGAATGACCGAAAATGGCCTTCGCAGGATTGGCCTAGAGAGGGAGGGTCTGAGGGGAGAGAATTAACAAGCACCAAGTCTCCAGGGCAGGAGAGAAATACTGAGAAGGCCATGCAGTGTCCAGGAAAAGATTGACCTCCTGGACCTCTATGGTCAGCTTTACCAGGGGCTCTGTGAGGGTGACGACTTCTGCTGGTACTTGCTCCAGGAACCCTCAGTCCTGCCACTGGGTCATCTGGTCAGACACCTCAGGCCCTGGGAACCTTCGTCCCCTGGGACGGTGTGCTTTCTAGTGATTCCCTTGGCACAGCAGGCATGGACGAGATGGTTGTCCATTCTCCCAGGGACAATTTCTTACAAAATGTCCCTTCAGGCTGTACTGGTAACAAGTTCTGCCAGACTAGTGGCTAACCCAAGTCTTTCTCTGATTTGAGCCCCTAGGGTCTGCTTGACTGATGGCCATGACTAAGTCTGGCCTCTTGTATTTCTTTCAGCCTGTTCCTCCTGGTCTTTATTATAAAACACCGAGGTTGCCTGGTTCAGTAATGATCCTAGGCTCTGCTCTGGTCCCAAAACCAGCTACTGGAGCTTCCTCCTGATATTTGCTGCTGAATAAGTAATAAATTTGTCCTTTAGTATTAACTGAGCCTCTATGGAGTCCAGTGACAGAAGGGTGTACTTCCTTAAGCCTCCCACAATCACTCAAGGAAAACTATTGGGTTTTCTCTCTTTGGGGGTTAGATTTTCCATTCGACAGAGGGTAATTTGGCCATGCTGTTTGGCAGAGAAAAATAAGCCACTTCATCTTTAAAGACTGTGTGCCAACTTGGTCCCAATTTTCCAGTATACATTTTAATGGAGATTTGAGCTTGGGAATAGAAGCACCCATCTGAAAGTGAACACAAGGGATGCCCGCATCCCCGGCTAAAGAAATCATAGCCACTTTGACCTGAGGCGTCCCCCAGGTAAAATGGGTACTGAAATGAAACGTCTTCTAGTTAGTATCCCAAAATTTCGTGTGCCCAAGATGCATGATCCATCTTATCAGAGGGGTTGCCATATACTGGATTCCAATCACGACCTACCAGTGTTATGGGACCACTCACTGCCTGCATGACCTCCATTGAACACCATAGAGGCATGGAACGAGAAGAGCTGTTGGGTTGGGTAGTCACATACCAAGGAGCCCTGACGAGGCCAGTGAGGATCAGGATATAGGTACTAGTATTTCCCAGGAAAAGTCCAATTTACACAAGCCAGATTATAAAACTGCCCCAGAAGGGTAAAGTTCTATGGAGGGGCCATTAGAGCACACAACTCAAAGAAGGCAGGTGGGGCATGGCTGAGGCCAGAACAATACCCTCAGGACTGGGGCCTCCTCTCCCCTAACCCATTTTCCATTGTAGGAAAATGCTCTTAAGATTGTGAGACCTGCCATTGACTATTTGGTCCTGGAACCAGTTTAACTATGATCTTCCAGGTGGAAAAGTTCTGCCAGAGAGAGAGCGAATCCTAAGCAAGACAAATTATACACCAAACACAAAGTCCCATAGCCTTCAGCTTCTGCATTTCCGCAAAAGGTCTCACCAATTCAAGATTGGCTCCACCAGGGATTTGAACCAGCAACCTTGCAGCTCCTATACCTTAACCAGCTGTGCAACAGACCACTTGCACTAGGGAAGGCAGAAAGCTTTCTTTCTTTCTTTTTTTTTTTTTAAGGAAGGAAGGAAGGAAAGAAAGAAAAAGAAAGAAAGACAAGAAAGAGAGAAAGAGGAAGAGAAAGAGGGAGAGATTGGGAGTCTTGCTGCATTGCCCAAGCTGGAGTGCATTCTAAAAATGGGTATTAAAAACCTCTTTTATGCCAGTAATTGTGCTTAACAATGGAGACAGGAAGGAATAAGGGAAGAAGACAGCAAACAAGCAGTCAACCAATATTTCACTTAAACCTGTGAAATGCTATGCATTTGAGGAGGGACTTAATTCCAATTATGTGGTCACTTATAGAGTAGGTGTGATATGGTGCTGAGAAGAATGTATATTCTGTGTATTAGGGGTGGAGAGTTCTGCAAATGTCTACTAGGTTTGCTTGTTCCAGGTCTGAGTTCAAGTCCTGGATATCCCTGTTAATTTTCTGTCTCACTGATCTGTCCAATATTGACAATGGGGTGCCAAAGTCTCCCACTATTATTGTGTGGGATCCCAAGTCTCCCTGTAAGTCATAAAAAACTTGCCTTATGTATCTGGGTGCTCCTGTATTGGGTGCGTATATATGTAGGATCGTTAGCTCTTCTTGTTGCATTAATCCTTTTACCATTATGTAATGTCCTTCTTTGTCTCTTTTGATCTTTGTTGCTTTAAAGTCTAATTTATCAGAGATGAGAATTGCAACTCCTGCTTTTTTTTGCTCTCCATTTGGTCAGTAAATCTTCCTCCATCCCTTTGTGTATCCTTGCATGTGAGATGGGTTTGCTGGATACAGCACATCGATGGGTTTTGGCCTTTTATCCAATTTGCCTGTCTGTGTCTTTTGATTGGGGCATTTAGTCCATTTACATTTAGGGTTAATATTGATATGTGTGAATTTGATACTGCCATTTAATACTAGCTGGCTGTTTTGCCTGTTAGTTGATGCAGATTCTTCATTATGTTGATGCTCTTTACCTTTTGGTATGTTTTTGGAATGGCTGGTACTTGTTGTTCCTTTCTATGTGTAGAGCCTCTTTCAGGAGCTCTCTTAAAGCAGGCCTAGTCGTGATGAAATCTCTGAGTACTTGCTTGTTCACAAAAGATTTTATTTTTCCTTTACTTATGAAACTTAGTTTGGCTGGATATGAAATTCTGGGTTGAAAGTTCTTTTCTTTAAGGCTGTTGAATATTGGCCCCCACTCTCTTCTGGCTTGTAGGGTTTCTGCTGAGAGATCTGCTATGAGTCTGATGGGCTTCCCTTTGTGGGTAACCTGACCTTTCTCTCCGGCTGCCCTTAGCATTTTCTCCTTCATTTCAACCCTAGTGAATCTGACAATTATGTGCCTTGGGGTTGCTCTTCTTGAGGAATATCTTTGTGGTGTTCTCTGTATTTCCTGGACTTGAATATAGGCCTGCCTTGCTAGGTTGGGGACGTTTTCCTGGATAATATCCTGAAGGGTATTTTCCAGCTTGGATTCATTCTCTTCATCACATTCAGGTACACCTGTCAAACGTAGATTAGGTCTTTTCACATAGTCCCATGTTTCTTGGAGACTTTGTTCATTCCTTTTTACCCTTTTTTCTCTAATCTTGCCTTCTCATCTTCTGCTTGGTCAATTCAACTGTTAAAACTTGTGCATTCTTCGCGAAGTTCTCATGTTGTGTTTTTCAGCTCCATCAATTCACTTATATTCCTCTCTAAATTGTCTGTTCTCGTTAGTATTTCTTCAAATCTTTTTTCAGGGTTCTTAGTTTCTTTGCATTGGGTTAGAACATGTTCTTTTAGCTCATGGAAGTTTCTTATTATTCACCTTCTGAAGCCTGATTCTGTCAATTCATCACACTCATTCTCCATCAGGCCTTGTTCCCTTGCTGGTGAGGAGTTGTGATCCCTTGTAGGAGGAGAGGCATTCTGGCTTTGGGTGTATTCAGCCTTTTCTCACTGGTTTCTTCCCATCTTTGTGGATTTATCCACCTGTCATCTTTGTAGTTGCTGACTTTCAGATTGGGTCTTTGAGTGGATGTCCAGTTTGTTGATGATGAAGTTGTTTCTGTTTCTTAGCTTTCCTTCTAACAGTCTGGCCCCTCTGCTGTAGGACTGCTGAGGTTCACTCCAGGCCCTGCTTGCCTGGGGATCACCTGCAGCAGCTGCAGAACTGTAAGGGTTGCTACCAGTTTCTTCTTCTGCTATCTTTGTCCCAGAAGGATACCCGCCAAATGTCAGTCTGAGCTCTGCTTTGTGAGGTGAGTCTTTGGGTATATGGGGGTCAGGGAGCTCTTTGAGGAGACAGTCTGACCTTTATAGGTGCTCAAATGCGGAGCTGTGAGCTCCGTTGTTCATTCACAGCTGCTGGGCAGGTACGTTTAAGTCTGCTGCAGCAGAACTCATAAACCACCCCTCCCCCCCGCTTTTTTTTTTTTCCCAGGTGCTCCCAGGGAGTTAGGGCTTTATTTATGAGTTCCCCGTGTGTTGCTGCCTTTTTTTTTCCCAGGGCTGCCCTGCCCAGCAAGGAGGCAGCCTACCCCCATAGTGGTGGAATGCCTTGGTAATGGCGGATGCCCCTCCCCCACAGAGTTGAACCTTCCCGGGTTCAGCTGTGCTTGCTGTGAAACTCTCAACCCACAGCGTTTCCAATTGCTATTCTTTTGTGGGGGTGGGACCAGCCGAGCCTGATCACCTGGCTTCCTGTCTCAGTGCCTTTTTTTTTTTTTTTTTTTTTTTTTTTTTTTTTTTGTTTTTTTTTTTTTTTTTTTTTTTTTAGTTGAATGATTGACACTCTCCCAGGTGTTCCAGTCGCCTGTTGAAAAGGCGCTGGGATCTGTGTGATTTCCCGTGTGGTGACCCACTGCACCCACTGAAACAGCGGCATTGAGATTCGTGGCGCTTTTTTGCCCAGGAATCTCCTGGTCTGGCTCCCTGTTTCAGTCCCCTTTTGAATCAGCTGAATGGGCAACTCTGCCTTCCCAGAGCTCTAATCACCAGCCAGAAGGGCACCCAGTCCCGTGATTTTGTACTGAGAACTGCCACCGGCAGAACAGCTGAGCCAGCCAAAAGAGTCACGCTGGCGACCCGTGGGGCTTCTCCGCCTGTGAATCTCCTGGTCCGTGGGCAACAAAAATCTGTCTGGAAATGCGGCATCCACTCACCCCCTGCACCTTCACTGGGAGCTGCAATTCTGAGCTCCTCCTAATTGGCCATCCTGGATCTCTCTCCTCATTGAACTTATTTTAAATCAAAATTTTGAATTCTTTATCTGGGATTGTAAGGATTTCTTTTTGGTTCTGCTCTATCATTGGAGAATTACTGTGTCCCTTTGATGGTGCCTGTTGCTGTGTGTTTTCATGTTTCTTGTGTTTTTATGCTCATTCCAGCACATCTGGAACAACAAATTGCTTTTTTTTTTTTTTTTTTTGAACTTAATTTCTGTTGGGAGTGGACTTTGTTGCTGTATATGTGACTATGATGTTGGTTGGGTAGGGCCACTTGTTTTTACTTCTGGGTGTGTGCAGTGTTGAATAGTCTGATTTTCTTGGCTGTAAATATTGTTATTGGCATCTGTGGATTCCTTTGTGTGTTAGGGTGTAGGTTTTGATGGAGTATGTGATTAAATTTTGCTAGGGACTGGAATGCCTGATAGGTCCTTCATTAGGTTTCAGTGGTAGCAGTGGTTGTCTAAGCAAGTCTATCTGGGCAGTGTATTCTGGCACTTTTGTTGGCAGTTCGATGCAGGCTGATTATTGGGGCTCTGGGTGGCTCTCTTGGATACCAGTTGTGGTAGCAGTGTACTGGGCAAATGAGCAGGCTCATGAGCTCTTGAGCTGCTGGATGGCCTTAGTGATGGTGGCAGCAGTGGTGGTGAGATGCTCTCCCCAGTGCCCTTGTATTGGGAGTGATTGCAGTTGGCTGTGTGGGCTCTCCTTCAGGCTGGGTGGCACTTGCAGAAAGAAACCAACTGAGGTAGTAATGGCAGGGGTTTTATACCCAGCCTCTGTCCCCTGGGAGAAGTGCTTGGGTGTCTCAGGCAGTGGGCTGGCCTAAAGCCTGGATCCTACATTGTGTCTCAGAGAGTGGGGCAAAGCTGGGTAGAACTGGATTGGGAAAGCCTGGGCCTATGAAATGCTTGCATGAGGGGCGATAACACCTTTGCTAAAGTACTGTTATGGTGGGAGAGTGGGGCTAATGGTCCCAGTGGTTGCAGCCTTGGCTGGCAAGTAGGGGATCTGTGTCCCTCTCATGTCCCAGTCCTGGTGGGGCTTCCTCCCCTATCCTTGCTCTTGTAGCTGATCCTGTAGTTTAGTCAGACTGGGCAACTGTCACCTATCTCATAACTGAGTCCTGCCTAGGTCAGGACCAAACTGCTTTGGCAGCTCTTATTCTGCTCACATCCTGGGTGTTGTTTAGCTCCCATGCTGGGTGTTGGAGTTTATGTCATGCTTGCTTTTCAGTCCTTGTTGTAGAATCCCATTTCCTACACAGGCCCAAGTTCAACAAACCACAGACTAAGTTACTCTGATGCTCAGGACTGGTGCCATAGATTCCCAGGTCACACAATTTGTTAAACCCTAGGATTGAGAGTGGCATCTTACTGTAGCTGCTTAGGTCTCAGAGAGGGCATGGAACCCAGGGTGTGTTAGTTTCCTGTAGCAGTTCCTTCATACAGTCTCCTGGCTGCTTCCCAAGTCAGATTCAAGGTATGGGAGGCTCAAGATACACTCCCATGGTCTGGATTGTACAATTGATTCCTGAGGAGGAAACTGGACCACAGAGAGACACTCAGTTACCTTCTCCCACGTTGCATACTCCCTTTTGGTTGCCAGCCTGCCGTCTATACAAGCTGTTTGTTCTCCTCCTTTCTTGATTTTGGAGTTTCTCTTTGCTTTTCTGTCGAATGCCTGTGTTCCCTCATCGAACACTGATGTTGTAAGTGTGACTTTAACACTTAATCTTAACCTCTTTGGAGACTTGAGGCTGAAATGTCACTACCACTTATTAGAATTTGTATTATTTCCTTTTGCATCAGTATTGACTGTTAGCAATGTTCTTCTAACAGGGTTTTCTGCTTGATTTTTTGTTATAATATCCATGTGGTCTTAACATTTATTAAATTGTGAATTCTTTTCAGACAAATTGAATGCTGTGTTTAATTTTATTCTTGAAATTCTGTTAGAGCTCTTTTACATGTATTCCTACTATACTAAATGTAAAAACTGATATGTCAAATGTTTTTGACATCAATATATCTTTTCTGGGAGATACCTAGAGGAAATGACTTGAGTTCTTTTATACGTATTTTCTAAAATATTTTTACAAATAAGATTATGGGACATATATGTGAGTCATATTTTAAGCACTTCTGAGTTGCTTACTCTTTTAAAGATGCATTTATTGACTCCATTTCTTAAAATACACTTATGGTTTTTTAAGGGAGTTTTAAAATATAAATTCAATAGTTCTGCCTGGTTCAAATTTTAAAATGTGTTACATGTGATTTTCTCCTGCTAAGAATGTTCTTTACTTCACCAAGTACGTGGCAGATTTTTTTCATAATATAAATTATCATGCAGCAAAACTTTGTATTTTCTTACTGGTTCTTGAAAAATCTACATTTAAAAATGGATAGACAATAGTCCCAAGATAATTAACATTAAAATAACATTAAAATATTCCCTTTAAGCCATTCTAAGGTTGACTTTATTGTTAACTGTAATAACTAGTTGTTTCATTAATTGTTGAATACCTATCTTTTATATGGAATATAAGATATTAGAAATTGTTACTTTAAAAACTTATGTTATCTTCTTTTATTATTTATTTTAATTTTATTTCATTTGGCATTCTATGGATGGTTGAATGGCTTTATCCTAAAGAGGACAGAAAAAGCATACTTTATGCAGCTAAAGCTTGAAACACAATGTATGACTGTGAATACTTATCTGAGAGCTTCCTCAAGATTTAAATACTTCTGAACATGGTTGTCCTTGTTTATAGTAAGGGTATTTTGTTGTAATTATATTCACATACAATTCAAATTTCTGCTTTTTTGTTACTTTAGTAACAAAAGGCATAGTTTTCTGTATGTTTAAATTAACTGACTCTACGTGGCTGTGAGCTTTAAATGCTGCTATGTATTCTCTTTACTACTTTTTACTGAAATGTTTACCTGCAGTAAAATGCAGAGATTTTAAGTGTTTGGCTTGATGGGTTTCAGAAGTTATATACACACATTTAATCATGATACATAACAAAGTATAGAAAATCTTCATCAGCAGGAAAGTGCTCAGTCTCAGCCAATTCCTTTCACCCTCATCCTCACTTTTTTATTTCTCTCATCATAGATTAGTGTCCTCTGCTCTTGGATTTCATGTAATGGACTCATATAATATGTATCTGACTAACGTCACTCAGAATAGTTTTTTGATTCATTCATATTATTACATTTATTAGTAATTCTTTTATTGCTAAGTGGAATCCCATTGTATGAAAATATTACAATTTGTTTATCCATATTTCTGTTTATATACGTTTGGGTTTTTTCTTTTTCTTTTTTTTTTTTTTTTACAGTTTCTGGCTAATATGAGTAAGATTGCTATGAACATTTGTGTTCAAGTCATTTTATGGATATTATATTTTCATTTCCCTTGGGTAAATATCTAGTAATGGAGATTGCTGACCCTTCAAGCCAAAAGGTCTGAGACTTTCTATTTGAGTTTTAGTCATTCCATGCTACATGGATTGGGAAAAGTCATATATGTGTGAATCTCACCTTGAGTGGTTTCCTTCGTATAAGAGTCAAATTTCCTTTAACTTTTGCCTGATTTTAGTCATTCTTTTTTGTTTGTTTGTTTTTGAGATGGTGTCTCGCTCTGTTTCCCAGGCTGGAGTGTGCAGTGGCAAAATCTCTGCTTACTGCAATCTCCACATCCTGGGTTCAAGCGATTCTTGTTTTTTCTCAGCCTCCTGAGTAGTTGGGATTACAGGCATGCACCACTATGCCTGGCTGATTTTTTTGTATTTTTAATAGAGGTGGGGTTTCGCCATGTTGGCCAGGCTGGTCTTGAACTCCTGACCTCAAGTGATCTGTCTGCCTCAGCCTTTCAAAGTGCTGGGATTACAGGCGTGAGCCACACACCCAGCTTGATTTTAGTCATTCTTAATGCATTCAAATTGATGTTTGAAAAAAATTTTATATAGAGATTATAAATTTTTATCTTCAAGGAGGATAGTGGTATATAAGCTATTTCCCAACCATTACTAGGCTAAGAACTCCAAAAGTGATTCTTTTAAAATGTATCTTATTTTATCCACCCCACTCCATTTCCATTTTAGGCTTTCCATGTTACTTATTGTAGAAGTTGGAGTTCTTAGAATTGTCTTTAAGGAACCACATGATCTATTGTCTCCTCAGCCTACAACCTATATTATTGACCTTCTCCTTTTAACATCCTTTATCTAGCCTTTTAAATACCTTTAATCTCTTTACTTAGAAAGTTCCACTGGATGTTCATAGGGCTGGCTTGCTTCCTTTCTTCAGGTGACATTTTATTTATTTAAATGTGACATTTATAGTGAATCTTTCCCTGATAGTGCCATCTTCTCTGTGGCATTTTATTATTTTTCTTTATAATATTTTTTTTCTGGCCTGCTATATATTTCACTTATTTACTTTTTTTTCTGTCTCTACTGCTAGAATATAAGCTCATCAAGGGCAAGAATTTATGCCTGTTTACTGCTGTTATTTTCACTACTTTTGGTCTTTGGGAGATAGTATAATGTAAATAAATATTTGTTGAATGGATATATGTACAATATCCCTGCCTTAAAAACTGTGCTGTTTTAAGTTCACTCTACTCAGTTTTCTTATGAAGAGGGATATTTCTATTTACTGATAGAGAAAATAACAATAAAAGGAGGAGGCTATGAACTGCATTTTGTATTTCCTAATATTCTTTTGTGTTTTCATTTTTGGTTGTACTTTAAGCCTTTTTGTGGTTCATTTATTTTATGGCTCTTGAATTTTGCTAGAGTACTAGATTTCAGTCATTTAAAACATTTCCCCTTTAAAAGTGAAAATATAGAAAGAATTGCTTTAGCTTGAAACAGATGGAAATTCTCCAGGAAAAAAAAAAGTGATGGACTTAGCTGTTGATGCAGAAATCAATTTAAAGAGCTTTAGATCTAAGAGACCCTTAATCAGTCTTATTTGAAACAGAATGTATTTCTCTGCTTCATAAATAATTGGCTGAAACCAGAACCATTAACAAATTGAATTAAGATTTCGTTAATGCCAGGGAACTGTGCTGTTAGCAGAATTACTCTTATTATGTCACAGTATTCAGGATGGGCATTTGTTAAATAGAGTTGATGTACTTTTTCAGAGTGTTGCCAATTGTGAGAACATTTGTTGAATGACATTTCAGTGTCCTCAAACTTGTACTATTATTTTCTCTATTCTTGGTATGCAGAGGTGACAAACAATTTGAAAAGAAAAAAAAAAAAAAACATTGATGATTCCCCTCAATTCCTTCCAACTTGAATGTGAAGGCCAGTCTTATGATTTGGTACTTTGGTCAAGTCTGTGGGCCAAGGGATATAATTAAGTTCCTTGTCTCCCTAACAGTGAGACTAAGCTGACTTTTCTGGTGTCTAAACTTGAGGATATTGATTAGGGAATATCCCCGAATTGTGTTTGTAATAAGGCATTTGCACTTCTTCTTATGATTTGATGTAGCAGCCAAATTTAAACTCTAGAGTGTCAAAATGAATGTGTTGGCTTAGTCACTTTTGGATTTTTGTAGAGGGCAACAGACTCCTGAGGTCTTCTGGAGGCTGCCTAATAAGTAGCCCTGTTGGAGATGTATGCAATATGTCTTATGAAAGTAGGCAGTAACTAGGGTGTAAGATATGGTAATATATTCACATCTGTGTAATATAGGTTCTGTATTGTATACCCGTCATCTCTGAGTTCCTGGCCCTGGCATCTTTTTGTTTGTTTGTTTTCTTTTCTTCAGAGACAGGTCACTCAGGCTGGAGTGTGCAGTGGCTTGTGGTGTGATCATAGCTTACTGCAGCCTTAAACTCCTAGGCTCAAGTAATCCTCCTGCCTCCGTTTCCCAAGTAACTGGGACTACAGATGTATACTGTCATGCCTGGATAATTTTTTAAAAGCCTTTTCATGGAGATAGTGTCTTGCCATTTTGTCCAGGATGGTCTTGAACTCTTGACCTCAACCAATTGATCCTCCTGCCTCAGCCTTCCATGATTACCGGTGTGAGTCACTGTGCCTGCTTTGTATCTTTAAAAATTAATGTTTTAAAATTACCATTTGCATAGTATACACTGTATACTTTTAAATTGCATGGTTCCATGAATTTGATAGATGTATGTCCATGAGATCACCATGGTAATCAAGATGTAGAACATTATGTTTATAGCAGCATGATTTGCAATTGCAAAGATATAGAATCAAGCTAAGTGCCCATCAACAAGCAAGTGAATAAAAAAAACTGTGGTATATATACACTATGGAATACTACTGAACAATAAAAAGGAATGAAGTAGTGTCTTTTGCAGCAGCTTGACTGGAACTGGAGGCCATTATTCTAAACGAAGTAATTCAGGAATGGAAAACCAAATACCTTATGTTCTCCCTTATAATTGGGAGGTAAGCTATGAGGTTGTGACAGCATAAGAATGATATAATGGACTTGGGGGGCAAGGCTGGGAGGAGGGGGAGGGATAAAAGACTACATATTGGGTAGAGTGTACACTGCTTGGGTGATGGGTGCACTAAAATCTCAGAAATCACCACTAAAGAACTTAATCATCTAAGCAAGTATTACCTGTACCCCCAAAACTATAAATTTTAAAAAATAATTAAAAAAAGTTGCAGATTATTTTCATTACCCTCAAAAGCTCCATTTTTCTTTGCAGCCCCTTGCTGCCCTAACCTGGCCCCCAGCAACCCCTGATCTACATTCTCTCACTATAGATGGCATTCTCTAGAATTTTATATAAATGGAATCTTACAGATATACGTTTTGTATGTGTCTGGCTTAGTTCACTGATTATAATGATTTTGAGACTGATCCATTTTGTTACTTGTATTAGTAGTTTGTTCTTTTTTATAGTAGTATTCTACCATATGGATATACCTCAATTTGCTTACCCATTTCACCTGTTTGTGGATTTCTGGGCTGTTTCTAGGTTTTGGCTATTACGAATAAACCTAATTAATGTTTGTGATTAAAACTTATGCATATGTTTTGTATGTTTTTATATATGTTTATGTATATGTTTTTATATGGCCCTATACTTTCATTCCTCTAAGGTAAATACTTAGGAGTTGATTAGCCGAGTTGCAGGATAGTTTTCCAAGGTGATTTATACCATTTTACATTATAACCTGTACTTCCTGTTATCCTGGCTAACACTTGGTATTGACAGTCTTTTTCATTTTAGCTATTCTAATTGGTGTATAGTGGTATGTCCTGATTTTAATTTTCATTATAACTAAGGTTGTTGAATATCTTTTGTGTTTATTAGCCATTGTATAGCTTCTTTTATTAATTCTGTTCAAAGTTTTGCCCATTCTTGTATTTATCAGCAAATATTTATACTGAATATTGTATCCGTTTTTGATATGCCTTTTCTTTTCCTTCATGGTTACTTTTGAAGAACAGAATTTTTAAATTTTGGTGAATTCATTTTCTTTTTTTTTCTTTCTTTTATGGCTTAGACTTTTAGTGGTCTAACCGAAGTCTCTGCTTATTCCAAGATCACAAAGTTTTCTTTTCTGTAGAATTATTATAGTTTTATGGCATTTATGTTACTTTTGAGTTAGTTTTTATGTTTGCTGTGAGCTATAGGTTGTTTTCTATACATATATCCAGTTCTAGCATTATTTACTTCTTCACCTTTGTCCGAAATCAATTGGTGCATCTGTATGTCTGTCCTTTTGCCAATGCCACAATTATCTTAATTGCTGTAAGTATTTAAGTTAGGTAGTGTAACTTTTCTACCTTTTTTTTTAATTGCTTTGGCTCTTTTAGGTTATTGCATTTCTATTTAAATTTTAAAATCAGCCCGTCAGTTTCTATTTTTTAAAAAATGCTGGGAATTTAATTGGGATTGTCCTATATCTATTGATCACTTTAGGAAAAACTGACATCTTATAGTATGTCAGTTGAGCTTTCAAATTTATGAACATGGTATATTTCTCAATTTATAGATTTCTTTAATTTATTCTAACAATAGTGTAGTTTTTTCATGACTTGCATTTATGACTTGCATAAATTTTGTTAAATTTATCCTTATGTATTTGTATGACTCTGGTTGCTACTATAAATGGAATTGCATTTTGTATGTTCTCCAGTTTATTTCTAGTATATTGAAATACTGTTGATTTTTCATACTAACCTTCTTGCCATAAGCTTCCTGAAATCACCTATTAGTGTAAGTAATTTTTGTGCAGATTACTTAGGATTTTCTACATATATGATGGCGTATTATATCAAAGTTAGTTTCTTACCTGTTTATCTTTGCCATTAGACTTGGAGCTTTTTGGGCAGAAATTATAGGTTTGTTTTTGTCTCCCCAGCATCTATGATAGTGTGAAAGTCAAGTCCATATTCTAATGGATTATTTCTCCTTTCTGGGAGCTGCTTTTAGTTACATTTGCTACTTTCTCTTCATTTCTACAATCTCTAAGTTTTGCAGTATGCCAGGACTCAATTTGTTGTCTTTTTTTTTTTTTTTTTTTTTTTTTTTTTTTTTTTTTTTTTTTTTTTTTTTTTTTTTTTTTTTTTTTTTTTTCTTGGGCCTGCCTACTTGATAACTTCGTTGGATGTCTAGTAGGCATCTCAAACAATACTAGAAAAATAAACTGAGCTTTAAATCTTTCTCCTTGAAACCGTTCCTCTTGTAGCTTTTCAATCTCAGTTAATGGTAGCTCCAAATTTTTTTTAAAAATTTATTTTTTCATTTGCTCAGGCCAAAGCCTTTGTAGTCATTATTGATGCCCTATTTCAGTTACAGTATATGCCTGTTTCATCCAAATAGTTCTCAAAATATATTGAGAAAATCTGACATTTTCTCAGCACTTCCAGTGATATCTACCCTTGGATCAGACTAACATTCTTTCTCCCCTGGATTTTTGCAGTCACTTTCTAGCTGATGTCTCTGCTTCTCTCCTTGCCTCCCTTTACTTTATTCTCATCATAGTAGTCAAACTGGTCCTGTTGAGACCTAAGTGAAATGATGTCATTTTTCTGCCTTCAGTCTTCTGTTGACTTCTCATCGCACTTTTATTAACCCAAAGTTTTTTCAGTGGCCTGTAAAGTCTTATATGGCCTTACGTGACCCAAAACATTTTATTAACTTGTCTTTTACTATTCTGCCTCTTGCTCACTCTGTTCTAGCCTTTCTGCCCTCTTTCTTATTGTCATGCCAGCTTGATTTAAGGCCTTTGCATTTTTGCTGTTTCCTCTGGCTGGAATGGTCTCATCCTAGAAAGCTAGGGTTTACTCTCTTATCTTCTTTAGATTTTTATTCACTTTTGCTGGTTTCTCAATGAGGTCATTTCTGGCCACTTAAAAAAAAATTACAAACTATCTTCATGACTTTTTAATCCCACTATATTTTTATTTTCCTCTGTAGCTCATAGTACCAACTATATTGTTTCTCACTTATCTTTAATGTCTTTTTTGGCCCACTGGAATGTCAACTGTATGAAGATAGGTATTTCTGCTGATAAAACCTCCAGCCTAAAATAGTACCTAGGGCAGAGGAGGTACTCAGTAAATGCTTGTTGAATTAATTCTTAGAAGAATAACAGCATTGAGAAGGTAATGCCAGAGATTTTGGTATCTAATAAACAGTAGGAAGTGATAGTAACCGATTATCAGTCCAGAACAATATACTGATATCTCTATGATGAGCAGCATTGTGTATAGCTGTGACAAGGATGAAAGGGGTTTCTAAACTCGTAGAGGTGTCCAGGTTATAGATGTCAGGCTTTTGGCTTTAATGTGACCAACTTTTCAGGTACTGGTATCTCATTGTCTTTTGGGTGAATCTCAGTGTTAAGCTTCTATTCTCTCGCTCTAAGTCCCGTGATGGACAGGGTAGGTAGCACCTTTATTTCAATAACTTCAGGTAAAAAGAGGTAGAGGCAATGAACTGAGAGTGAGTTTATTTACACAGATGGTTATTGTTCATCCATACCTCTAAACTTAGTTTGCTAAATGCAAGCCTCCATTCATCAGCTAACTAATAAAACATTTTTAAGTATGGCCTTCTCTATTTCTTACAGTTGAAACTTTAACATTAACAGCATTGCCAGCTACATACTGCAGTGATGGTTGATATAATCTTTACATCATTTTGCCATCTTTAAAAAATTAATAGAAAACTAAGATGAAAGTGTCATTCTACTGATAAGTATAGGTTTCATAAACTTAATACAGTTTACATAGAGGTAAGAATCCTTAGTATCCTGAAAACACTAGGCTTTTTCTCAAATTGAATGCTTGTCGCTTTAAGACTGATATATATAATATTTAAGAAAACCACATACATAAAATGCTGAAAATTGAAAATTTGTCTTAATGTCATGGTGTAATTTGTTTTTAGCTATTGAATGAGAGGTATTAGAACGTCTTTTATTATTTTTTGAGTTTTAGACATTCCTCTGGTTCGGAATCTACTATATACAAAAGCAGAGAACTACCTGCATCCTATTAAATCCACTGGTAATTTAATCACCACTTATAATGATATTCTGTTTGCAAATTTGTTTTGACTTTCAAACAAGTATACTTTTAGAATGCAACTTTGTGAGTTGCGCAATGTCTGCCTAAAAATGGGGATAAAATTTGGGATCTCTTGGAGGGCTTCCAACTAACGTTTTTAAAACTTTGCTCACTTGATTAATGAACCTATTTTAGCTGATTATAAATGTCTTTCTTATATTCTCTATCATTTTCTTTCCAAAGAAAATAAGATACAAAACTGAGGTGTGATCATCTGTGCTACAATATTTTGCTCTAGCATATAGAATGTTGTTTCCAATGACATGTACTCCGAAATTCGTGGTGTCATCTTGTTTCCTTTGGCAAACTTTCATTTCCTGAGGAAATTAGTCTTCATATAATATGGTGGAAAGAATGGAAAATTCTTTATTTTAGACAAATATAAAGTTACTCTCTATTATTTTAAACAAAGGTTTAATTACATATACAGATGTATATAAGTTATTGAGAAATTATAAATATGATTTCTAACAGATTCTAAGTTGATATTCCCAGCAGGTATTATTTTCTTGGTGATACAGGTTTGTAGTAAGAAATACTTGAAAGAGCTAACTGTACAAAGCAGATTACATTGACTTGAAATACACCCTTCTTTCATGAAAGATTTAGAAAAAGTTCTTATGCTTCATTCTATACATACAATTTTAGGAAACAAAGGATATGGAAAAGACAGCTAGAATTATAGGGAGTTTGTAGAGGAGGATTTGCTTTAAATGTCACAGTCATACACCAAACAATGGGATGTCAATATGAACTTACCAAGTTTTCTTTATAATTATTTATATTTATTAATGTTCTTCATTCTCCTTTTCTTCATGCTCCCTTTTTAAAACATTTAGCCTTTTTAGGGATATGATCATAGATTTACACACAGTTGTAAGAATTAATATAGAGATCCCATTTACCCTTTACCCAGTTTACCCCAGTGGTTACATCTTGTCTCACTGTGGTACAACCAGGACATTGACATTCACACACTCAAGATACAGAACATTTACACCACCACCAGGGTCCCTTATGTAGCCTTTTTTTTTTGTTTTTTTGTTTTTTTTGGAGACAGAGTCTCAGTCTTATTGCCCAGGCTGGAGTGCAGTGATGCATTTTCGGCTCATCTCAACCTCTGCCTCCTGGATCAAGTGATTCTTCTGCCTCAGCCTCCCAAGTAGCTGGGATTACAGGCGTCTGCTACCACACCTGGCTAATTTTTTGTATTTTTGGTAGAGACAGGGCTTCACTGTGTTGGTCAGGCCAGCCTCGAACTCCTGACCTCAGGCAATCCACCCACCTCTGCCTCCCAAAATGCTGGGATTACAGGTGTGAGCCACCTCACCTGGCCTTTTACGTTGCCTTTTTATGGCCACACCTACTTTCCCCCCTACTACTCCATGTCCCTCAGGCAACCACTAATCTACTCTTCATATCTATAATTTTTTCATTTTAAATATGTTATATAAATGGAATCATGCAATATGTGATGTTTTGGGATTGACTTTTGTCACTCATAGTAATTCTCTGGAGATTTAGTTTGGTTATTATGTATATCAGTAGTTCATTCATTTTTATTGCTAAGTGGTATTGTGGTACATGGATATAAATAGTTTGCTTAGAGATTCAGGGGAAATGGTGGTTTGGAGGCAGACTGGATTGCAGCTCCCAGTCAGATGGACAGAGCATCATGTGGAGACTCACAATGACTTTTGCTTCAGAACTACTGCTCCAGTAATATACCAGGAAAGCTGAGAGAATTCACAGACCCTCTGAAGGAAGCATAGTGCTCCTGCAGGACCCAGGAGATAGCCCAAATACCATGAGTGCCCAACTGTAGAAAGTGGGGGATCATCAGCCACCAAACACACACCCTCATTGGGGAACCAGAAGGTCTGGAAGGATTTGACCTTACTTGAAGCTGAGTCAAATTAGAGAGGTGAACAAAATACAGGGGTAGAAGAAGCAGCAGTAAAAGCCCTGTGGTGTCTCTGGGTCCCTAGGGGAGCCATTTCTGACTTGTCTCATAGGGGTTCTTGGGAGGGCTGCCAGAGAAACTGGTAAAAGACCACAGGGAGAAGGAAACCTCCAGCTGAACTTTGTAACAGTTTCAACGAAATGCAAAGTCTCCTGATCAAACTTGGGAAGGGCCGTAATCTAGTGTGTAGGCTTAAGAACACCCTGCTTATGTTCCCAGCTGAAGGCTGGTAGCTTAGAGCAAATTATCAGCCATGATTGCCCACTGCCTGGAAACAAACTCCATGCTCTTGGTGGGGCATGGTGAGAGTGAGACCAGCCTTTTTGTTTGCGTGGGAGCTGGGAAGAGTTCTGTAACTGCCAGCCTTCCCCCACTTCCTTGACAACCTGAATGACAGCAGAGGCAGCCATAATCCCCCTGAGAGCATAACTCCATTGATCTGGGAACCCTATCCCCATCCCCCACCACAGCCACAGCGAGCCCTACCTAAGAACAGTCTGAGCTCAGACATGCCTAACTCTGTCTCTACCTCATGATCCTTCCCCACCCAACCTGGTGGCTGAAGAGAAAGGGCATATTCTCTTGGGAGTTCTAGGACCCAGCCCACCGCATGAGCCTCCCTAAACCACCACGCTGATGCTCTTTTAAAAGTGACACCTCCTGACAAGAAGACAACCAGCACAAAAATAGTGTATTAGGCAACCAAAACTAAGGACTCCCAGAGTCCATTTCACTCCCCTGCTATCTTCAGGTCTGTAGCTGTGGATATCAGCACAGCTAGAGATATCCACAGCTAGAGACCTGAAGATGGTTCACACCACAGGACTCTGTGCAGACAACCCCCAGTACCAGCCCTAAGCCTCTGAGTTCTGCTGGGTGGCTAGATCCAGAAGAGATACAAGAATCACTATAGCTCAGCTCTCAGGAAGCCACATCCCTTGGAAAAGGGGGAGAGTACTACACAAAGAGAACACACTATGGGACAAAAGAATCTGAACAGAAGCCTTGAGCCCCAGATCTTCCTTCTGACATAGTTTACCCAAATGAGAAAGAACCAGAATTGATCAATTATTAATCCAATCAAGGAGGTGCCAGAGAAAGGTGAAGTCTAATTTAAGGAAATTTAAAAAAAGACAGAAGAAGTGAGGGGAGAAATCTTCAGTGAAATAGATAGCATAAATAAAAACAGTTACAACTTCAGGAAATAAAGGACACACTTAGTAAAAAACAAAATGTTCTGAAAAGTCTGCAATAGAATTGAACAAGTAGAAGAAAGAACTTCAGAGCTCAAAGACAAGGTTTTTTATTTAACCCAATCCAACAAGGACAAAGAAAAAAGAAATAGTGAAAATGAACAAAGCATCCAAGAAGTTTGGGATTATGTTAAGTGACCAAACCTAACTGGTGTTCGTGAGGAAGACACCTGGGAAATTCATCACAAAAAGATCATCACCTAGACACATTGTCATCAGGTTATTTAAAGACAAAAGAATCTTACGAGCTATGAGGCAAAAGCACCAGGTAACCTATAAGGGGAAACCTATCAGATTAACAGCAGATTTCTCAGCAGAAACCCTACAAGCTAGAGGGGATTAGGGCCCTATCTTAAGCCTTCTTAGACAGAACAATTATCAGCCAAGAATTTTGTATCCAGTGAAGCTAAGCTTCAAAAATGCAGACAAACAAATGCTGAGAGAATTCGTCACTACCAAGCCAGCACTACAAGAACTGCTAAAAGGAGTTTTATCTAAATCTTGCAACAAATCCTGAAAACACATCAAAATACAACCTCTTTAAAGCATAAATCTCACAGGATCTACAAAACAAAAATACAATTTAAAAAAACAATATGCAGGCAACGAATAGCACAATGAATGGAATAGTACCTCACATCTTAATACTAACTTTGAATGTAAATGTCCTAAATGCTCCTCCACTTAAAAGATACAAAACTGCAGAATGCATAAGAACTCACCAACCAAGTATCTGCTGTCTTTAAGAGACTCACCTAGCACATAAAGACTCCCATAAACTCAAAGTAAAGGGGTGGAAAAGTTCATTCCATGCAGATGGACACCAAAAGCAAGCAGGAGTAGCTATTCTTAATCAGACAAAATAAACTTTAAAGCAGCAGCAGTTTAAAAAGATAAAAAGGGACGTTATGTAATGATAAAATACTTTGTCCAACAGGAAAGTACCAGAATCCCGAATATATATGCACCTAACACTGGAGCTTCCAAATTTACATAACAATTACTATTTTACCTAAGAAATGTGATAGACAACAACACAGTAATAGCGGGAGACTTTAATATTCCACTGATAGCATGAGGCAAGTCATCAAGACAGTCAACAAGGAAACAATGGATTTAAACTATACCCTGGGACAAATGGACTTAACAGTTATTTACAGAACAGTCTACCCAACGACTGTAGAATATACATTCTATTCATCAGCACATGGAACTTTCTCCAAGATAGACTATGTAATAGGTCAAAAAATAAGTCTCAATAAATTTTGAATAATTGGGATTATATCAAGTACTTTCTGAGATCACAGTGGAATAAAATTGGAAATCAAATCCAAAGGGAACCTTTAAAACCATGCAAATATGGAAATTAAATAACCTGCTCCTGAATGATAACTGGGTCAACAATGAAATCTAGATAGAAATTAAAAAATTATTCGAACTGAATGATAGTAATGATACAACCTATCAAAACCTCTGGGATACAGCAAAGGCTGTGCTAAGAGGAAAATCCATAGCCTTAATGCCTACATCAGAAAGTCTGAAAGAGCACAAATAGACAACCTAAGGTCAGACCTCAAGAACAAACTAAATCCAAACTCAGCAGAAGAAAGGAAATAACCAAGATCAGAGCAAAACAAAATGAAATTGAAACAAAACAATACAAAAGAAACTGAAGCAAAAAGCTGGTTCTTTAAAAAGATAAATGAAATGGATAGACCATTAGCAAAATTAACCAAGAAAAGAAGAAGATCCAGATAAGCTCAATTAGATTAACCAAGAAAAGAAGATCCAAATAAGCTCAATTAGAAATGAAACAGAAGGTATTACGACTGACACCACAGAAATACAAAAGATCATTCAAGGCTACTATGAACACCTTTATGTGGGTAAACTAGAAAACCTAGAGGAGATGGATAAATTCCAGGAAAGATATAACCCTCTTAGCTGCTTAAATTGGGAAAAATTAGAAATCCTGAACAGACCAATAACAAGCAGCAAGATGGAAATGATAATAAAGAAAAATTGCCACCAACAACAGAAAAGTCCAGGATCCAGTAGATTCACAGCTGAATTCTACCAGACAGTCGAAGAATTGGTACCAATCCTATTGACACTATTCCAAAAGATAGAGAAACAGGGAATCCTCCTGAAATCATTCTATGAAGCCAGTGTCATCTTAATACTAAAGCCAGGAAGGGACATAACAACAACAAAAACCACTGTGGACCAATATTTCTGATGAACATAGATGTAAAAATACTTAACAAAATACTAGCTAGGCCGGGCGCGGTGGCTCACGCCTGTAATCCCAGCACTTTGGGAGGCGAGGCGGGTGGATCACGAGGTCAAGAGATCGAGACCATCCTGGTCAACATGGTGAAACCCCGTCTCTACTAAAAATACAAAAAATTAGCTGGGCATGGTGGCACGTGCCTGTAATCCCAGCTACTCAGGAGGCTGAGGCAGGAGAATTGCCTGAACCCAGGAGGCGGAGGTTGCGGTGAGCCGAGATCGCGCCATTGCACTCCAGCCTGGGTAACAAGAGTGAAACTCCGACTCAAAAAAAAAAACTAGCTAGCCAAATCCAACAGCATATCAAAAAGATAATCCACCATGATCAAGTGGGTTTCATACCAGGAATGAAAGGATGGTTTAACATATGCATGTCAGTAAATGAGATATACCACATAAACATAATTAAAAACAAAAATAACATGGTCATCTCAAAATATGCAGAAAAAGCATTTGACAAAATCCAAACATCTCTTTATGATTAAAACTGTCAGCAAAATCAGCATACAAGGGACATACCTCAATGTAATAAAAGCCATCTATGACCAACCTACAGCCAACAGCATACTGAATGGGGAAAAGTTGCCAGCATTTCCACTGAGAACTGCAAAACAGCAATGATGCCCACTCTCAGCACTTCTACTCAATGTAGTACTGAAAGTCCTAGTCAAAGCTATCAAACAAGGGAAAGAAACAAAGGGCATCCAAATTAGTAAAGAGGAAGTCAGTCACTGTTTGCTGATATGATTATATACCTAGAAAACCCTAAAGACTCCTCCAGAAAGCTCCTAGAACTTGAATTCAGCAAAGTTTTAGGATCCAAAATTAATGTACACAAATCAGTAGCTCTGCCATACACAACGACCAAGGTGAGAATCAAATCAAGAACTCAAACCCTTTTACAATCGCTGCAAAAAAATAAATAAATAAAATAAAAAGGAATATACCTAACCATGGAGGTGAAAGACCTCTACAAGGAAAGGTACAAAACACTGCTGGAAGAATCATAGACAACACAAACAAATGGAAACACATCCTATACTGATGGATTGGTAGAATCAATATTTTGAAAATAACCATACTCACAAAAGCAATCTAGAAGCTCAACATAATTCCTGTCAAAATACTACCATTATTCTTTAGAATGATGAAAATACCACCATCATTCTTAGAATTAGTAAAACAATCCTAAAATTCACATGGAATGAATAAAGAGCCTGTATAGCCAAAGCAAGACTAAGCAAAAAAGCAAAAAACAAAAAACAAAAACAAAAACAAAACAAATATGGAGGCATCATGTTACCTGATTTCAAACTATGTTATAGGATCATAGTCACCAAAACAGCATGCTACTGGTATAAAAGTAGGCACATAGACCAGTGGAACAGAATAGGGGACCCAGAAATAAACCCAAATACTTACAGCCAACTGATCTTTGACAAAGTAAACAAAAACATAAAGTGGGGAAACAACACCCTTTTCAACAAATGTTGCTGGGATAATTAGTAAGCCACATGTAGGAGAATGAAACTAGATCCTCATCTCTTACCTTATGCAAAAATAAACTCAAGATGTGTCAAGGACTTAATTAAGACCTGAAACTATAAAAATTTAGATGATAACATTGGAAAACCATTTCTAGGCATTGTCTTAGGCAAAGACTTCGAGACCAAGAACCCAAAAGCAAATGCAGCAACAACAAAGATAAATAAGCGAGACTTAATTAAACTAAGGAGCTTTTGCACAGCAAAAGGAACAGTCAGAATAAAAGGACAACTCATAGAGTAGGAGAAAATCTTCACAATCTATACATCTGACAAATAATATCCAGAATCTACAAGGAACTCAAACAAATTAGCAAGAAAAAAAACAATCTCATCAAAATGTAGGCTAAGGACATGAATAGACAATTCTCAAGAGAAGATGTGCAAATGGCCAACAAACGTGAAAAAATGCTCAGCATCACAAATGATCAGGGAAATGCAAATCAAAACCACAAAGCAATGCTATCTTACTCTTGCAAGAATGGCTATTATCAAAAAAATTTAAAAAGTGGTAGATATTGGCATGGATTTGGTGAAAAGGGAACACTTCTACACTGCTGGTGGGAATGTAAACTAATAGCCACTATGGAAAATAGTTTGGAGATTCCTTAAAGAACTACAAGTAGGTGAGGCGCAGTGGCTCACGCCTGTAATCCTAGCACTTTGGGAGGCCGAGACAGGTGGATCACGAGGTCAAAAGATCAAGACCATCCTGGCCAACATGGTGAAACAACATCTCTACTAAAAATACAAAATTTAGCTGGGCCTGGTGACATGTGTCTGTAGTCCCAGCTACTCAGGAGGCGAGACAGGAGAATCGCTTGACTCCAGGAGATGGAGGTTGCAGTGAGCTGACATTGTGCCACTGCACTCCAGCCTGGCAACAGAGGGAAACACTGTCTCAAAACAAACAAAAAAGAACTGAAAGTAGAACTCCCATTTGATTCAGCATTCCCACTACCGATTACCCAGAGGAAAAGAAGTCCTTATACAAAAATGGTACTTGTACATGCATGTTTATAGTAGTACAATTTGGAATTGCAGAAATGTGGAACCAGCCCAAATGCCCATGAATCAACCACTAGATAAAGAAACTGATGTGTGTGTGTGTGTGTGTGTGTGTGTGTGTGTGTGTGTGTGTGTTTGTATACACGTATACATATATATACACACACATATATATATGTATATATGATGGAATACTTCTCAGCCATAAAAAGGAATGAATTACTGGCATTTGCAGCAACTTCCATGGGTTTGGAGACTATTATTCCAAGTGAAGTAACTCAAGAATGGAAAACTAAACATCTTATGTTCTAACTTGTGAGCTAAGCTATGAGGATACAAAGGCATAAGAATGATACAATGGATTTTTGGGACTCAGGGGGAAAGGGTGGAGGGGTGAGGGATGAAAGACTACAAACTGCCAGTTGAGTTCAGTGTATACTGCTTAGGTGATGGATGCACCAAAATTAAAAAATCATGAAAGAACTTACTCATGTAACCAAATACCTACCACCTGTTCCCCAAAAACCTATGGAAATATTTTTTAAAAATTAACAATGTAGAAATTTTAAAAAGTATAAAAATAGTTTCTGTAAGCATTAAACTTTGGAAGGACATTTGAATTATTTCCAATTGTTGGCTGTTACAAATGAAGTTGTTATAAACATTTGTATATAGGTTTTTATGTGAGCATAAGTTTTTATATCTGTGGAATAGATGCTCAGGAGTACAAATTTCTGGGTCATGTGGTAGTTGTAAATTTAGCTTGATAAGAAAGTACCATTTTACAGAGTGGCTGTATCATTTTGAAATCTCACCAGCACCATTTGAGGGATTCATTTTCTCTACATGCTTGCCACCATTTGTGTTGTCATTATTTTTTATTTTAACTGTTCTGATAAGGTGTATAGTAATATTTTATTGTGGTTTTAATTAGTGTTTCTCAGATAACTACAGACATTGAACACTTTCTCTTGTGCCCATTTACAATTTGCATGTCCTCTTTAGTGAAATGTCTCCTTATATCTTGCACATTCCCTAATTTGATTAATTGGTTTTTTTGATGTTGAGTTTTGGAGTTCTTTGTGTATTTTAGATACTAATCCTTTGTTGGATATGTGGTTTGGAAATATTTTCTCCTAGGCTGTAGGTTGACTTCTATCTTCTTAATAGGGTCTTTTGCAAAGTAGGAATTTTTCATTTTGGTGAAGACCTATGTATTACATTTTGCTTTTTTATATTATGCTTTTGGGTGTCGTCTGAGAATTCTTTGCCTATCCCCAGATTTTCTGGAACTCTTTACTTTTTTTAAAAAAATAAAAATTGTATAATTGTATGTTTTTATTTATGTTCATTATCCCTTTTGAATTAATTTTTTATATAAGTATGTGAGGTCAGTTGAGTTTCATTTTTTCACTGTGGTTCTTGAGGTGGAAACTTGGATCATGGTGGAAATTTGAGCTCCCAAAGTGCTAGATTACATGTGTGAGCCACTGTGCCTCACCCCTTTCCATTCTTTAAACAATCTTCCTCTCCTATTTTATCAAATGTAAATATTTGGTGCTTTTAGTTTCCCTCTCAGCATTGCTTTTAGCTGTAACCCACAAATTTTGATACAGTGTGTATTCATTTTCAATTAGTTCAATGTATGTTTTTATTTTCCTAAAGACCTCTTTGACAAATGGATTATTTAAAAATGCGTTGTTTGGCTTTCAGCTGTTGGAGATATTCCCGTTATCTTTCTGGTATTGATTTATAGTTTGATACCATTATGGTCAGAGAACACACTCTGTATGTGTATCAAAAATAACATACATGTATAGTAAGCAGATCATACAATGAGATTTAAGTAGTAATAAAAGCAGAAAATGTAACATAAAATCATTCAGAGCAAAGATCAGACATCTTTATAACAATGAAGAGAAATGAGCCAATCACCTCAAGAAAATTCCTTGAACAATGAATCATAAAGAACAACCACTTCTGGGCTTTACACAAGAGGTATATCCAAAACAAACTTATGTAGCACACTTGCAGACAAATAGGTGTGTTATTTAAAGGTTAAAAAAACACACACACGTGTGAAGAAGGGAAACGGGTTCCATGCCAGGAATCAGAGCATATGCTAATGCATTGAAAGAATAAGGCTAGAACATAGTTATAGATATCAGAGATTTGTTGTAGCAATGGCATTTAGGATAAAGCCATATAAAGCTTTCTGTATGTCTAGAACTAAATCCTGGAATTGAATACACAGGAGGGGGAGAAGTTTCTACCCTAAAGTACTTTTGAAGATCTAATTTCAATTACAGTTTTACACAAATGAGGAAAACCTGCCATGTAATAAATTAGGAAAACATGAAGAGGTATTGCTTCACTTGTTTACAGTTTTGTAAAAGTCTTTAAAGAGACTGCACAATATTACTATGGAAATAATTTATGTTGATTTAAAGGGAAAGGGGGAACTGGAAAGTAGCATGTATTTTGAATCTGTTGGTCAGATGATGTGCTGGTACTTTTACATATTATCCTCTTATACCCACAAAAACTCAATGTAGTCGTTAAATGAGATTTCCTCTATTTTACCCAGTGTCAGGAAACCCCAGATTAGAAGGATTAGTTTGCCCAATAACATGAAACTAGGAGTAGTTGGCCTGAAATTTAAATACAGATTTAACTGATTAAAAAACAATGATCTTATGAGGGAGGCTCAGAGATTTCATAAAAAACTGCAAAGATGTTAAGTTCACATTCATAATTCAAAACTTAGATATAAAAATCAGTTTAAGATGATTAAAAAAGAGGTTATACAATACTTGAGATTATGATTCCTGTTCCCTGATGTTTGCCCCATCTCTGAAGCTGTCATTTAAAAAAGGCAATTTAGACTTGCCCAAAAACATGTCTAAAAAAATGTGTCCTAAAGCATTAAGTCTTGTTAACCTCTGTCTTTGCAATGTTCTTTGAAAATCTTCATGCTTATTAATATACCCCTTCCTTCCTTTTTTTTTTTTTTTTTTTTTTTTTTTGAGATAGGGTTTCAAAAAAATAAAAAAATCTTATTTTGAGATTGGAGCATGGTGGCACAATCATAGCTCACTGCAGCCTTGAATTAATGGGCCCAAGTAGTCCTCCTACCTCACTCAGCCTCCCATCTTGCTGGGACTACAGGTACCTATCAGTATGCCTGGCTAATTTTTTAAATTTGTAGAAATGGGGTCTTGCTGTATTGCTCAGTCTGGCCTTGGACTACTGGCCTCAGGCTATTCTTCCACCTCAGTCTACCAAAGTGCTAGTGCAACCTGCTGTGTTTTGCCTCCTTCCTCTTCTTTTTAAGAGACAAGATCTCACTGTGTTGCCTAGGCAGGAGTACAGTGGTGAGAACATGGCTCGTTACAGCTTCAACCACCTCAGCTGATGCAATCCTCCTGCTTCAGCCTCCTGAGTAGCTGGGATTATAGGTGCATGCCTCCACGCCCAGCTAGATATTTTGTTTTTTGTAGAAATGGTGTCTTGCTGCATTGCTTAGGCTGGCCTTGAACTCCTTGCATCAAGTGATCTTCCTGCCTCAGAATCCCAAAGTGCTGAGATTACATGTGTGAGCCACCGGGTCTGGCCCCTTTCCCTTCTTTAAATAATCTTTCTTTCCCCTCTATTATCAATATTAAAGAAAATAATAGATATTTTTTAAAATGTATATAGGTGAAAAAAATGATAATTTCTACTTTTTACCATTTCTCTTCTGTCACACCAGATGTCAGGTTCCAGCCCGATCTGAGGTCTGAGGGGAGTGGATGGACGGGTAGTGGGTAGCTGAAAGAACACTTGGGGGCTATGGGCAGGTGAAATATATGGCTTTATTATCCTCTCTCTCTTCTTTCTCTCTCTCCATCAGCCTTTGTCTTGGCTGCCTGCTCTGGCTGCATCCCTTCTCAGCAGCCAGCTCTGTGGCTCCTGCTGCCTCCATGGCTGCAGCCTCACTCCCTGGTGCACCTGCCCTTTCCTGGTACCCCACTGTTTGCCTGTAAGGTAGACAGCTCCAGCTCTATTATGCACGCTGTAGCAGCAGCATCGCTATTCACGTCAGCAGCTTTGCTCTCTCCCTCTTCACCCGCCATGAGCCAGTGGCGGCAGGGCAGTTATACTCTTTACAGAGAGCAGTGACTCAGAGCCAGGTATGAGCTTATACAAACAGGTTACATAATGAGCAGAATTGTGTGCCTGCACACCAAACTCACTGAGTCATGCTGGGCTGAATGTCTGCCTTGGCCTATTCTTGACTAAAGCACATCCATTATCCTTACATCCTCTAACCATTGGAAGTTGTGTTATGAGACCCAGATAACCTATATACTGACATTTGAAGCATACTCTGTTTTATAATTCTATCAATTTTTTTATGGGTTGTAAGGCACATACTAGTGTTTGGTTATTATGCCTTCCTGATGAGCTATCTTTAAGAATGCTCTATGACTTGATGTCTGTGTTATCTCATATATGTGATATAGCCAGTATGGCATTCTTATGCTTATTGTTTGCATGGTATATTTTTTTCTCATCCGTTTACTTTGACACTGTGTCATCATATTTAAGATAAAATTTCTGATTGCATGTAGTTGTGTCTTGTGTTTTTAAATCCAATCTGGCAGTTTCTGTCTTTTCTTTGGTACATTTAGATGCTATTAATGTTTAATGTGATTAGTGATGTGGATAGATTTAGGTATAGAGTTTCATTATTTGTTTTCTGTCTGTCTTCCTCAGTATTTTGTTCTGCTCTTTCCCTCCCCTATTTTTGTCTTCAAGTTATTTGGTTTTTTAAAAAAGTAATTTTATCTATTGGCTTTTAATTTATCTCTGCATTATATTTTAGTGATTGTTTCGGAGAGTACTTCCATTGCACAACCTTTTGATTCTGTTGTCATATATGTACATATGTAAATACACTATATAATGCATTCTATCATGCATATGTGTGTATACATATGTACATGTGTATATATACCTATACTTATATATATATATAGACACACACACACAAACTATAATGTGTGTTTATAATGCATGCATATATTATAGTGTGTATGTGTGTGTGTGTATATATGTATATATATATGTATATATATGTATATCTATGTAATATATGCATGCATATATTATAGCATGTATGTGTGTGTATATATATATACATATACTTATATATATATACACACACACACACACACACACACACTGTAATATATGCTGTGTGTTTATAATGCATGCATATATTATAGTGTGTGTGTGTGTGTGTGTGTGTGTATATATATATACAATAGATTGTGTAGGAAGAAGTCAACGAGGTCAATAAAAAGTTTTTGGAGTAAGATTTAGCTTAACCTTATAAATAGGTAGTTTCATGTTCTTTTATTAAAACATTTAATCAACTTTCTAATTTTTGCATTTCTTAGGCAGACATAGTGGCATATGCAGGCATACATTGTTTTATATCACTTTGCTGATATTGCATTTTTCACAAATTGAAGGCTTGTGACCACCTGACTTCATGTCTGTCTGTCACATTTTGGTAATTCTTGCAATATTTCAGACTTTTTACTACTTTTATATCTGTTATGGTGATCTGTGATCAGTTTTCTTTGATGTTTCTATTGGGATTGTTTTGGGATGCCACAAACCATGCCCATATAAGATGATAAACTTACTTGATAAATGTGGGTGTTCTGATTGCTCCATTCCTCTGTCTGTCTCTCTTTCTTATTTTTGAGACAGAGTTTCGCCCTTGTTACCCAGGCTGGAGTGCAATGGCGCTATCTTGGCTCACTGCAACCTCCACCTCCTGGGTTCAAGCAATTCTCCTGCCTTAGCTTCCTGAGTAGCTGGAACTACAGGTGTGCGCCACCATGCCCAGCTAATTTTTTGTATTTTTAGTAGAGATGGGGTTTCACCATGTTGACCAGGATGGTCTCGACCTCTTGACCTCGTGACCCACCTGCCTCGGCCTCCCAAAGTGCTGGGATTACAGGCATCAGCCGCCACGCCCGGCCCTCTCTCTGTCTTTCTTTGGGCTTCCCTATTCTCTGAGGCACAGTTTTGAAATTAGGCCAATTAGTAACCCTACTGTGGCCCTAAGTGTTCAAGTGAAAGAAAGAGTTGCATATCTCTCAGTTTAAAAGAAAAGTTAGAAATGATTAAGCTTAGTGAGGAAGGCATATTGGAACCTGAGATAGGCTGAAAGCCAGGCCTCTTGTGCCAATGGTTAGCCAAGTTGTAAATGCAAAGGAAAAGTTATTGAGGGACATTAAAATGCTACCCCAGTGAACACATGAATAATAAGCAAGTGAAACAGCCTTTTGCTGATAAGAGAAAAATTTAAGTGGTCTAGAGAAAAGATCAGACTAGCCACAATGTTTCCTTAACCCAAAGCCTAACTCAAAGGAAAGCCCTAATTTTCTTCAATTCTATGAAGGCTCAGAGAGATGAGGAAGCCACGGAAAAAAAAAAATTGGAAGCTAGCAGAAGTTGGTTCATTAGGCCTAAGGCAGGAAGCCATCTCCAGAGCATAAAAATGCAAGGTGATGCAGCAAGTGCTAATGTAGAAATTTCAGCAAGTTAGAAGACCTAGCAGAGATCACTGATTTACATTAAAGAACAAATTTTCAATGGAGACAAAACAGTCTTCTATTGAAAGAAGATGCTAAGACTTTCACAGCTAGAGAAGTCAATTCCTGGCTTCAAAGTTTCAAAGGACAGGCTGACTCCCTTGTTAGGGGCTAATGTGGCCATTGCCTTTTAAGTTGAACCTAGTCTTTTGCCACTTCAGAAATCCCAGAGTAAGAATTATGGTAAATCTATTCTTCCTATAAATGGAACAACAAAGCCTGGATGACAATGTATCTGTGTACAACATGGTTTACAGAATATTTTAAGGCTACTGTTGAGACCTACTCCTCAGAAAAAAGATTACTTTCAAAATATGACTGCTCATACCTAAGTGTTCAAGCCTGGATGACAACGTATCTATTTACAGCATGGATTACAGAATATTTTAAGGTTGAGACCTACTCAGAAAAAAAGAATCCTTTCAAAATATCACTGCTCATTGACAGTGCACTTGGTCACCTAAGTGTTCTGATGAGAATGTACAGGGAGATTAATTTTTTATTTCCAGTCTGCTAATACAACATTTATTCTGCAACCCATGGATCAAAGAAAAGTTTGGATTTTCAAGTCCTCTTACCTAAGAAATACACTTTGTAAGGCTATAGCTGCCATAGGTAGTGATTGCTCATAGATAGTGATGGATCTTGGCAGAGTAAACTGAAAACCTTCTGGAAAGGATTCTCTATCTACATGTCATTAAGAACATTTGTGATTCATGGGAGGAAGTCAGAATATCCACGTGAACAGAAGTTTTGAAGAATTTGATTCTAGCCTTCATGGATGACTTTGGAGGTTCAAGATTTCAGTAGAGGGAGTCGCTGCAAATATGATAGAAATAGCAAGAGAACTGCAATTAGAGGTGGAGCCTGAAGATGGGACTGAATTGCTGTAGTCTCATGATAAAAATTGGATGAGGAGTTGCTTCTTATTGGATAAGCAATGAATTTGGTTGAGATGAAATCTGCTCCTGGTGAAGATGCTGTAAACATTGTTGAAATGACAACAAAGATTTAGAATATTAACAAATGTAGTTGATAGTGCAGTGGCATGGTTTGAGAGGATTTACATCAATTTCGAAAGAAGTTCTGTGGATAAATTGTTGTCAAATAGCATTGCATGCTACAGAGAAGTCTTTCCTAAAAAGGACAATTGATGTGGGAAAACATCATTGCTGTCTTCTTTTAAGAAATTATCACAGCCACCCCAGCTTTCAATAGCCACCACCCTGATGAGTCAGCAGCCATCAACATTGAGACAAGACTATTAGCTAGCCAAAAGATTGACTCATTGAAGGCTTAGATGATTGTTAGCATTTTTTAGCAATAAAGTTTTTAAATTAAGGGGTATACATTTTTAAGTCATAATGCTTTTGTGCATTTAAGAGACTACAGCATAGTGTAAACCCAAACATTTATGTGACTCATTTTATTATGATTTTGGGTTTATTGCAGTGGTCTGAAAACTAAACCCATATCTCTGAGGTATGGCTGTAGTTTGTGTAATGAGCTATACATATATAGAATTTCTGCTTATAGCATTTGGCAGTTGTAAAATAAATGGTAAATTATAGCAACAGATAATATTTTCAGTTAAGTAGTTTTGCCTCTTTATGTTTTATGATTTATTATAATAAGTAATAACTGTTTCATGAATACTCATACATACATAGTTTTTACAACTCATTCAGTATTTCTATGCAGTATTTTTCAAACTGTTGATGACCTGTTCTATTAGTGGGTAATGAAATCAATTTAAAGGGTTCTGAAATAGCATTTTGAAAAAAGAGAAACATAACAAGAGATTATCAGAAAACACTGCTCTGGGTAAAAATTGTTTTGTGAAACTTTTGTATGTCTGTATCAGTTTGCAGGATAAAAAGTATTCTTGCGGTGGGACATGGTCCAAAAACTTTTACTGTTTTTAGAGAGCTACTAGTTAAAATTTAGCTGGTAACTTTACATTTTATATTGTAAAGAGTAATTTTGGCTAATTTGAGAAGTGCTTAGAATTTTGGTTTACAGAGCAATTGTAAGAATTTAAAATTATATCAAAGTTATAATATTTTGAGCTGACATTTTCATAACATTTTTAGGTAGAAAGGTAATATAAGGGAGATGACTACTGTGTTAACAGTTTTGGCATGGGTTGAAAACCATTATAAATATCAGTAGCTTATTTTCCTGTGTTTTATATTATTTTGGTCATATTTAAACCTATTAACGTTAAAATGTAAGGACCCTCAGATTTAAATTTGAATATGAAATAATAAAACAAATTATATTAATATAGTTCCTTGGTATGATGTACACAGGATAGAGTGTTATTTTAAATAGAAGCAAATATAATTAGCTAACTTAAGGCAAAACTCCATACTGGATTTTGTTATTTCACATGTAACTAAAATATTGATGACTGTCTTATTTGCTTAGTTATGAGTCTCAGGAATAATTAAATAATATAAGATTTTCACCTTGGCAGAGTAACCATGTCATGTTTATATCGCCAATGCCTACTATAGACCTGGCAAATAATATAATAATATGTTCTAAACAATGTAAGGAATTAGTTATTTCCTTAGCTTTTAGGACAATTGATATTTCTGAAGTATATATGCCACTTGTTTTATGGGGTATTCTTCAATTTTTATTTTGCTTTTGTTTCTTCATGATCAGATTTAGATTCTGATTTTTTGGTTAGAATATTGTGTAAGTGGCATTGTGACTTTTGCAGAATATCACCCCTATTGGTACTTTGATGTTCATTAGCCACTTTTTGATGATGTTAATTTTGATCTCGTGGGTAAGGTGATTTCCTCCACTGTATAACTACTCTTTTCTTTTATAAGTAAAGAGCAATTGGGGGTAGGTACTTTGTGACTATGTAAACATACAGTTCCACATGAGACTTTCTCCACTTTGATTCAGTGTCTACTGATGATTCTTACTTGACTGAACTTCTTGTAACTTTTGACTTTGATGTAATTTCAAACTTACAGAAAAGTTGCAATAATGATATAAGGAAGCCAGATATATTCTTTATCCCAATTTACCAATTGTTTACATTTATTTTATGTTTTGAATCTGTGAAATGGGGATAATAAGTGTTACCTATCTCACAGGGGTGTTAGTTTTCATTTTCTTCTGTTTTCATTGAAAAGAGAGGTTTTTAAATTGCTTTATGTATCTGTAAGGTATTAGTTTTATAATACTAGTTATCCTTTCTATGTTTTCTCTTCATTTAAGCTTTCTGAATACTGATTATTTTCTGTGAAACTTCTTGTGTGGGTGTTTGTATGCACAAACACATATGAAGTCAGCAGTTTTATTTCTTTTTATTGCTCTGTCATGTGGCCATGGGACAAATATATCTCAATCACAAAATTTAATAGAAAAGGCTCTGGAAATTAAGAAAGCCAATCCATGAATGCTTTTATTCATGACTCTTTTAAAAATTACTTTCCCATATACTTTAATTTATTTCAATTCAATTCTACAGATAGATGTAGAATGTGCCTACTGTATGCTGGCATTATTCTAAGTGTTCTGGATATAGCAATGATAAAAAGGACAAAAACCTTTGTTCTCGAGAAGTGTAGAATCTTAGGTGGTAATCAACAAATAAATACTGTGCATTTTATGATAGACGGCAAAAAGCCCTAAGAAAATAAAGCAAGGCAAATAGTGACACAGTTCACTTATTAGTTTTCTGCTACCCAAGGACTGAGAATGCAGTTTGTTAATTTATTGATCCTGCTTCTCTGTCTTCTGGACATTTGTTATGTCAGTCATTCTTATTGTTAGCTGAGGCCAAAGAAACTCTAATCTCGAAGCTATTTACTTGGTTCGACTTAGGGAGTGAGTAGTACATGAGTCTTTCAAAACTGGATGCAATTATCCAAAATTAGATGAATGTGTATACATTATTGTGAGATAAATTTCTATACTCTTCATTCAGTTATCAAATAGTCTGTGACCCAAAATATTTAAGTGATGACTCCAGTTTGTCCTTTCTTCTGGCTACTTGGCTAAGTAGTTTTGTGAATAAGTAACAAAGTCTTCATTAACATGAGGTTTGCAGGCTGCCTATTGTGTGCCTATCTCTAGTTAGTAACTTTTAAAATTAGAGTTGTATCTTTTTGTCATGTGGCTTTTTAATAATTTTCTAAAATGAATATAATAAGTAGAACATTGTAAATATGTTTAAAATATATAATTTGGTTTATAGTTTTAAAATCAAAATACTTGATAGTATACTATCACATAATACTTGTGTGATATATATTTTAAGTTGTATTTTCAAAAGATAATTTATAATATCAGCAAAGAAGGCTAACTCATAGCTATATTATAAATATACACATATTACACATATCTAGTTGGGGAGAGAATATACAGATTGGACAGAACACTTAATTAGAGAAATTGGGAAAGGAGGTGCCACTACCTCAATATTTGACAATGTCCCATTTAACCCTTTACAACTTAGCGAGGCAGGTTTTATTGTCTCCATTTTGCGGATGAGGGAACTGAGGCTCAAAGAGATGAATGTGTAACTTGCTTAAGGTCAATTAGTATGGAACTTCACAGCCCACTCTCAGCTGCCACTTAGCAAACCAAAGGAAAGCTAGGGTAATGTTTACACATTATAAAAAAGGATTTCTGGACAAGCTCTGGTCTGCAGATAATATTGTATGTGTGACAGGTGGGAGGGGTGTGTGTGTGTATGTATGTTTGTGTATGTGAAGAACCAACCAAATGTTAGCTGTATAGGTTGCAATCCTGCCTCCTACCAAAGCCATATCCGAGTGGAAATACAGCTTTTTTCTTCCCCTTTCAGACATTCATTTTCTTGTGAGTACTTCTTCTTGAAAGTTTGTATATGTTAGGTGATTGATCACTTGTTTGAGAAGAATCTTTAGTATTGACTTTGTCAGTGGCTGTTGTAGGTCACAAAGATATAAAGGTGAATAAGACTCCAGCCGTCTCCTAATGGAGATAACAGTCTACTCTGAGGAGATAGACATGTAGGCAAATTATTGCAATACACTGATCTAAATGTTAATAGAGAAAGATGCAGAGTGTTCAGGGAACAGAGTAGCAGACTGCAGAGGGAAGGAAAAGGAGAAAAATCACAGAGTAGGTGACATTGGAGCCAAAGAATAGACATGTGAAACAGCATAGTGTGTTCTGGAAATCTTATTTGGCTTAGTGTGGCTAAATTATAGATAATTAGCAATATGTTTTAGAACATAAGACTGGAAAAGTGTTATCACATCCTAGGGGTTTTGTATACTAGACTTAGAACTTGAATTTGGATTTTATTTTGTAGGTAGTAAGGAGCTATTGGAGAATTTTTAGAAGGGAAGTGGGATGATGAGATGAAGTTCTATAGGGGGCAGGTAGCCCAGTTAGAAGACCATTGTTGTCTGAGAATATGTGGATGATGAGATGAGTCATGAATTTTGGAAAATATTTGAAAAATGTTTGGAAGATACTATAGAACAAATTAGGTGACCAAAATGCCTTATATTTATAATACTTTATAATAGTTTCCCAAATCCTTTGAGTGTGCATGTTATTTGATATTATCAGTAACCCAGAAACATAGGTAGTTCAGATAGATTTATTTCCATTTTATATGAGGAAATTGAGATCCTGAAAGATTGTGGTTTAGCCAGGGTCACATAGCTAGTAATAGCTTAAGCGTGAACCAAAGCATAAGCTTCAAATTTAGAGTTCTTTTTGATTTGTCTGCATCATCTCTATGCAGTGCCTTAGCATACACTAGTTAATATCAAGGCCTGATCCCAGTGGGTTGTGTGTTTTAACTTATTCACTTAATATTTCTCTTCATTAGTTATGTTAAGTGCCTAATGTAGAGGGATAGAATCAATTAAATAAGGTAAATGCAACGTCCTACAGGTCCATATGAATACCTAGAATGTGCTTTTCAGTTAAGACAACATGCATGCAAATGCTTTTTTATATATGAGAATGGTTATGATATTTATTCGTGTTTCATTGGAGGGTCTATTGCATGTGACTTTTGATAATAGTGGCAGGCTGGTATCAGAGACTATGCTTACCGTAATCAGTGTTAAAGATCAGTATGTAAAGAATCCTTACTTAATGCGTACCATTAAATTTATTTTTTTATTAGATATTATAGAGATATTATAGATTATATCTCTACAACGTCTCCCTTCTTTTTACCCATAACCTCTAAAAGGTTTAGCGACATAAAGAACAGAACTGTATCTTTATTTTCTCATCATATCCTCTCCTCTCTCAAATAGATAATACTTTCATTGCACTCTTTCCAACTTGGCTTTGAGTCACTGCCTTGATTCTAACTGTTGAACAGTCTTTCAAATTAAGTCATTAGTATTCTAGTCAAGGAAAACTTGTTGTGAGCCTGCCATTCTTACTCAGTATTGCTAAGGTAGTTTTACTAAATTTATTATTAGGGTCATGTTGTCAGAGGCATATGACAACTGCATTTCACAAAACTTCCCTAAATATCGATGCTTGAGATTTACAGGAAATTAAATCTAAAACCTTATACTTCTGATGCTGGAGGCACCAATAAACTGTCAAGTTCAGCATAAAGCCACATCTGTGTTCCTTAATAATTTATAAGAAAAGTTAACTCTGCCTTAGTCTTCCTTTACTGTTTTTGTCTTACTTGATTAAAATTTTGCTGTTGTGTTAATTAATAAATTCAAAGGAAATGTTCTGATTTGTTTCTTTCGTAACTGGGAATGATAGTAAGAGTACCTTGGAAAGTATGATAGTCTGTTGGATAACATTTGCTGGGTAATAGATATCAATTCTCTGCCTACTTAAATTCATTGTGTCTAAAGGTGTGAATGTCTTACCAACAGAATACTTTAGTTTCCCTCTAAATTAAAGAAAAAAAGCAAATCTTACCTGTATAGTACCTAATGTAAAGATTTTTGAAAGATAATGGGAAGTCATTAAAATGCTTTTCACCTATTTATGCTGTTTACTAGTTGAAATTTGTAACTATTTAAAAGTCATTAGTTTTAAAAAATACTATTTAAAAATAGTAATGTACTATTTAATATTTTAAAACCATTGGCTCTTTTAGCATGTTTCATTGCTTGGTATTAGAATTTTTTATTTTTAGAATAGAGTATATTTAAAGATGACTTTTGCTGTTAAATTTGACAGGTGGGGCATGAGGCCAATCTAATAAGTCCAAAAGGAGAATTCGCAGAGTATGCAGGTTAAAGGAGCCCTGGAACTGACTTTCTATGAAGCCCAGGCTATCCATATATATTCCTGCTGAGTGGAGATTTGCTTCAAGTTGACTGTTTTCTTCCTTCCTTACCATCTCATTCCCATCTGTACCTATCTTTTAAAGCTAGAGACGATTGGATGGCAGCTTAACCTTCAGATGGCTCACTCTGCTCAAGCAAAACTAAAATCTCCTCAAGCTGTATTACAACTCGGAGTGAACAATGAAGATTCAAAGGTAAGAAACGGCATGCCATTAAAAGAATATATTTTGTTTGTTAGGACTTACTTACACTTTTTATTCTTAGCAGTCTTTGCTCTCTGGATTTAAAATTTAAACATAGTTGAGTCAAACAGTTATTAACAAGTATCTTTTTTGACAGATACTGATGTCAGATTTAAATATCACTATTACTTACCTATCTCAAGAAATAGCTTATCTTGCAAGGTACCTTTCTTACAAAAATATTTCATAATGTCTTTTTTTAAATTCTGTAGTAAAAAAAGTTGGTGAAGACCATACAGAATTACGATTTTAATGTTTTAGGTATTTGTGGGTATTGCTGAGTGTTTCATGTTTTTAGCTGAATATATGTAGTAGAGCAAATATTGTTTCTTGTCCAGCTAGTGCCTGGAACAATATGATGGTGTCCTGAATTGTGTTTTTATTTTGTGTGTGTGTGTAATATGCCTGCATACATTTAAATCCCAGCTTTTGAGAAATAGATTTTTTATACCACATGGTGCTTTTTACTTTATTAATTTCACAACAACTTGAACATGATTATTAAAGATCAAAGCATTGCTATAAAATAGTTTTTCATACTGTGGCATATAGGGAAATATATCTTTCAGATATGACAAGAGCTTTTTATCATATTTTATATTGTAATTGATTATCTTTTAAGATAGAAGAGTAGGAGTGACTTTTACCTTCTAAGTAGATAAGACTATCTCATCTTAAGACAAAATAAAATTGAGAATGAGGTAGTAGGGAAGATCTGAGGAAGGAGATTACAGTGGCTGAATGTGATGATAGAATAATGGAAGAGATGTTTTTGTTTCTAACAGGAATTGAAGGATGCAAATATTACTACTTTTTTGTTAAAACTTTCACTGTTCATTATATTATCCACATTTCTGGCTTCTTTAACAAGTGCCTAGCCCAAATTATATTACTATAAAATTCTGTGTAATTGACTTGAGTCTTATATATAATTTATTAGTTTATTACAGTGTTTCAAAAGTGTCATTTTATTTCACAAATTTTCACTGGAAAGTAACATGAACTTAGTGGTTAGAGTCAAGCTGTTATAGTATATCTAGTGGTTTCCTATCATCAGCAGTTTTACCTTCCGTAGTTTCAGTTACCCATGGTCAAACGCCGTTTGAAATAGGTGAGTACAGTACAGTAAGATGAGAGAAAGAGACCATGTTCACATAACTTTATTACACTGTGTTGTTATTGTTGTTCTATTTTATTATGACTGTTAATCTCTTATAGTGCCTTATTTATAAATTTAACTTTATCATAGGTTTGTATATATGGGAGAAAACAGTGTATATGGGGTTCAGTACTAGTCATGATTTCAGGCCTCCACTGGGAGTGTTGGAATGTATCCCCACAGGGGAGGTAGGGGGACTGCTGCATACTCTGCAGTTTAGTGTAGTGTAACCTTGGGCAAATTACTTAACCTTTGATTCTCAGTTTCTTTATCTGTAAAATATAGGTAATAGTATCCATCCATACAATTTTTATGAAGTCTGAATACCTAGTATATGTAAAGTGTTTAGTCCAGTGCCTACTATTACAGTATGTGCTCTATAAATGCTGGCTACTACCATCAACATCAATAAAACTTTTTATTTTTTGCTAAAATAAATCCATTTGTTTTAATTCAAAGTTCTCAGTTTATTTCCTATTGAAATTATTACCTCTTCCCTCATTCCTTGCATTCCCTCCCCTTTTTTTCTTGACTATATTTTTCATATGTATGCTTACTGGAAATAAGGGAGAGGAAAAAGAGCTTGGAAAGTCCCTTTTTTTTTCTTCCATGAACTGAGTAAGGTATTTCTTTAGGTGTAGGATAATGATCTGGAACACAGTAGCGTATACTGGAACTATTCCATGAGTGAAAATACATACATACGTGCACATTCCAAGTAGCTGTTTACTTGTTTTGTTTTTCATCACTACCTAATGTTAAGTCTGTGTAACTAAAAGCATTTTATACATTGGAAGTATACTATTTTGACCACATATATTGGATATGCTTTAAGCATCATGACTTCTGTAACGCTTGACTTTGGAAGCATTTCCAAAGTCCTTTTCCAAGTCCTTCTAGCATCTTTCTTATATCTTCAAAGTATGCCTAAGTGTCTGTTATATTTTTAGGCTGTAGGAATAAAAGAGTAATGCTTCAAGTAAGACAGCCATGTTAATAAGACATTCAGATTATTCAGGAAAGATGTGAATATCTAGATGTGAAATCTAATTCATTTGAAATATGAGCTTGAGTACATTATATTTTTCTGTGTGTTCGTATTTTGAAAGTTTGAATAAATGTATATATGCACATTGATTAACCTTATAACTTTAAAGGTGCAGAGCTAGAGGACCATTTTAATTAACAAATACGCTGAGGAAGAAGAGCAGAAGCACACATACATAAAGGATACTTTCCTTTCATTAAGTGACTTCTTTGTATTGCCTTTCTCTTTTATAGCATTGTATACATTTAGCACCTGTGTGTTGTATCTCCTAAACAATAGACACATAATGAAGTATAGAGCTACCACCACCTGGGCAGAAACATACCATCTCCAAGTGATATGGTGTGCCCTAGCTGTAAAGGAACAGGTTAACAGCTGTAAAGTAGTTAACTAACTACTATACCTGTTTTCCTCAATGAACTGCTGCCTGGAATTATTGCTCTTTCCTTTGTTTATCTCCTTGTATTTTTTATTTATATATATTTTATTGCGTTTTAGGTTTTGGGGTGCATGTAAAGAATATGCAAGATTGTTGCTTAGGTACATATATGGCAGTGTGATTTGCTGCCTTCCTCCCTACCACCTATATCTGGCATTTCTCCCCATGCTATCCCTCCCCAACTCCCACCCACTGCTGTCCCTCCACTATTTCCCTCTGACAGACCCCAGTATGTGATGCTCCCCTCCCTGTGTCCATGTGTTCCCGTTGTTCAACACCTTCCTATGAGTGAGAACATGCAGTGTTTGATTTTCTGTTCTTGTGTCAGTTTGCTGAGAATGATGTTTATCTTCTTGTTTTTATGACTTGGCATCCTGTTCTTTGTTCTCTTCACCTTATTCCTTATGTTGATTTTTATGTAACTCCTGTTATTAAGGACCATAAACTGCTTTTCTCTCAAATATTTACTCTGTTCTGAAATGAGAATTCTTCACAGGTTGGAATATTAAGTAAAGAGAATGAGGGTATAGAGCATGTTTTAGAAAACAAGTTTATTAAAGGAAAGGAGAGCTTTTATAAAAAGGAAGATTAAAAGTGATTAGTGCTTAGTTTATTTTATAAAGTATCTTAAAATAGAACACTGTCATACTTATGAAATTGGTGTTTGTATAAAACAGGAAGCATTGGGTACAGTTCTTATATAGGTGTATTTTACAGGGTGTAGTTATCCTGAAAATATACATATATTAAACAACCGGGAGGATTAGAGTCACTGTAAATTGTGAGGGAGTATTTTGGTAGTGTTTACTTTTTAGCTGTTGAACTGAAAACTTACTGTAATTCACTGAAGGGTGTGGTTTATAAGGATATCTTTCTTCTTTTTCACTTCCAACATACACATGAAAAATGTAGCCTGCAGCGAAGTTTTAATTGCTATCACACTGGATAACACTCTGTGACTGTGGTCTTCTTTCTTAGAACATTTCTGTCTCAAGGCTTTCCTGTTTTTCTACTAATTTTATCACAAAAACTGGGTGATTGTAGCTTTCCTGCAGTATTTTGATATGTATTCTAGTTGTTTTTGGTTAATTGTCTTAGTGTTTGTGTACTGTGTTGAGCAAAGTGAGATTATTTTCCTGTTCCACAGATATCTCGAAAAGTTTTCTGACTTATTTTTAAAGTTTATTTCATTAGGGGGCAGTAGAGTGCTTTGCTTATCTAACCTTTCCTGGCATTCACAGTGTTATTTGAAATAACGATATAATTTTGAAGTCAGTAGTTCAAGGAAATGCTAAGTGTTTACATTTCTAATCTGTATAGAACAATAGAGTTCTCTTATTTCCATAAATAAAGTTAATGCTTATTAATCACATATGTGTAGAACAAATAAATGAAATCATCGTGATTTGGCTTTTTAAATTTGTAAATGATCATTTGCCAAAATAAAAGCTTTTACATTATTGACTTTTTTGCTACATTCTGTCACTTGTATTAATTTCTTTATGAGAAAAAAGAAAATAGTCCATGGCTCTAAGTTTATGATGTATCTAGTTCTAGGCCAATTGTAGTCAGATGAAAGTTCTTTATTGTAGAGAGCAGTGATGTCATTTGTAACAAATGTTGATATTTTGACCGACACCAGCACTTTAACTTTGAATATCTTAAAATACTTAAAATTTTCTCTTAATTTTAGTACATTTTTCCCCCAGTAAATTTGCTGTTGAAGACAAACCTGTTTTATTAATACAGGGATTCCACGTTTTATTTGTATTTCTTACGAGAAAGGATCCTTGTGTTTCTTTTTTTTTCTTTTGTAATAACTGAGGTAAAATGACCTTGACAGTAGAATTTTATTTATCTCAATGTTAAATTACATAACCAGGTTGCAATAAGTACTTTATGTAGAGGTAATTATGATTTTGAATGAATTTGGGACTCTTAATACCAGTTTTCTGACTAAGAGTTCTTCGTTCTTATTTCTAAAATACGTGACAAATTTTGTTTAGTGTGAGAAATTGGGCAAAGTCCTTTTTTAAAGTGTTTACTCTGTGCTACACATGGTATCACCTCCTTTTATATTTAAAACATTTCTTCCAGGCATGATTTTTTATTCATATTTTATTGATAAATGGACAAATGGAAGCACAGAGAAGTTAAATAATATTCCCATGTTTTACAGCTAGTAAACAGTAGAGCTAGGATTTGAATCCAGGCAATTTCATTTGAGTTCTAGTTAATCAGTAGGATGCTGTATCATTTTGTTTATATAATAATTTAGCTGTTGATCTTTTAATATGCGTATATGTTTCAAGGTGTTGAAAGCTATTCTAAAATGTAATGTCGTTTTCTTCATAGGATTGTAGTTACAGGGATTCTAGATTTAATTTTTCTCTTTTCCCTTTATTTGATGAAGTCACAACAATTTTACATTTTTAGTCAATTAGAAATACCAATTATTCTTATGTAGTGAGTAAAGCTATAAATGGTGTCAGTTCAACAGATGCTGCCTCTATTAACAAATACTATTGTAAGGGCTACATGAAATCAATGATGTTGATGTCTTGTGAGCAAATAAGCTATATCAGTTAAAAAGAGAAGATGTCCTCAGATCTATTTAAGACAAGGTTTCTCAGAGAAAAATATGTATGCTATTCAAATCATGAATTCTTGTTATAGAAATTTAAAATATTTTCATTTTAAAGGTGTTGTTAGTATTGACTAATTTGGAAGGACCTTCACATTTTTTAGCTATGTACATGAGTTGGTCTGAATTTTCCTTTTGTTGTTGTTGTCGAGGTATCCCATATCATATCTTTATTAGAATAAATCACACTAAGAATACTTTCTCACCCTTAGACATTCAAAGAAGATAATTCAGCTTAGAGGACATAATTCAGATATGAAAAAAAATCATCCTCTCACATGTTTAACATTGTTGAGTGGCTTTTAAATTGTATATATTTAAGGTATACAACTTGCTATTTTGTTATAAATATACATAGTAAAATGATTGCTGCCATTACGAAAATTAACCCATCCATCACCTGCCATAATTACCTTTTTTGTGTGTACGGTGAAAGCACCTAGTATCTATTTTCCCATCAAAATTTTACTTTACGACGTTATTAACTATAGTCCTCATGCTGTACATCAGATCTTCAGACTTACTTATCCTATGTAACTGCAAGTTTATATGCATTGACCTGCTTCGCCCCATTTTCTCCCTCTCCTTGTCTCTCATAACCACTGTTCAATTAGGCATTTTTTAAAAATTCCACATATAAGTGAGATCATGCAGTATTTTTCTATGTCTGTCTTATTTCACATGGCATAGTGTCCTCCAGATTCATCCATGTTGTTCCGAATGGCAGTATATCCTTTTTCAAGGTTGAATTATATTTCTGTGTGTGTGTTTATGAATCATATATACGTATATGTATGCATATGTATGTGCACACATATGGACACATATGTATATCACAATTTATTGATAGATACTTATGATGTTGTTTCCATATCTTGGCTATTGTGAATAATGCTGCAACAAACATGGGCGTGCAGATATCTCAATATACTGGATTCATTTTCTTTGGTTATATACCAAGCAGGAGATTCCTGAAAGTTCTAGTTTTAATTTTTTGAGGAACCTTCAAACTGTTTTCCTTAATGGCTATACTAATTTACATTTCCACCATCAGTGTACAGTTTCCTTTTCTCCACATTCTAACCAGCATTTGTTATCTGTTGTGTTTTTGATAATAGTCATTCTAACAAGTGTGAGATAATATTTCATTTTGGTTTTGTTTGCATTTCCCCAATGGTTAGTGATATTGAAAATCTTTTCATATATCTGTTGGCCATTCTTATGTCTTCTTTGGAGAAATGTCTATTTAGGTCCTTTGCCCCTTTTAGAATCAAGTTATTATTATTTTGCTAATTGAATTGTGTGAGTTCCTTATATATGTTATATATTAACCCCTTATCAGATACGTGGTTTGCAAATTTTTCTTCAGTCCATAGGCTGTATTTTTTGTTGGTGGTTTCCTCTGCTGTACAGGAGCTCTTAGTTTGATGTAGTTCTACTTTGCTTTTGTTTCTCAAGCTTTTGGTGTGATAATTCAAAATATGACTATGACCGATATCAAGGAGCTTTTTCTCTGTGCTTTCTACTAGGAGTTTTGTGGTTTCAGATCTTATGTTTAGGTCTTTTATCTCTTTTGAGTTTGATTTTTGTGTATGGTGTAAAAGTCCGGTTTCATTGTTTTGCACATGGATATTCAGTTTTCCCAGCACCATTTATTAAAGGGATGATTCTTTAGTTATTGCATGTTCTTGATGGCCTTGTCAAAAATTAATTGAACATGCATATTTGGGTTATTTCTGGGCTCTCTGTAGTATTCCTTTTGTCTGTGTGTCTGGCTTTATGCCAGTATCATACTGTTTTGGTTACTGTAACTTTAAAATGTAATTTAAAATTAAGAAGTGTGATACCTCTAACTTTGTTTTACTTTGTCAAGATGATTTTGGTTATTCAGGGTCTTTTTTGATTCCCTGCAAATTTTAGAATTATTTTTTTCTATTTCTGTGAAAAATGCCATTGGAATTTTAATAGGATTGCACTGAATCTGTATGTTGCTTTAGGTAGTATGGACATTTTAACAATATTAATTCTTCCTATCCATGAACATGGGATATCTTACTGCTTAATTCTGTCGTCTTCAGTTTCTTTAATTCGTGTTTTATAGTTTTCAGATCTTTCACTTCCTTGGTTATATTTATTTCTAGGCATTTTATTCTTTTTACTCCCTTAGCAATGGTATAGTGAAAGGGGGCTGGGAAGAGGAGTGGTGGCTGGGAAAGTGGGAGCACATAAATAAGATTGTTTTCTTGGTTTCTTTTTCAGCTAGATCATTATTTTTGTGAAGAAATGCATCTGATTTTTGTATGGTGATTTTGTAAGGTGTATCCTACTTTACTGAATTTGTTCTTTTTCGTTTGTTTTTTGTTGTTTTACTTTTTGTGGCATTTTAAGGGATTTTTTTTTTTTAACATACATGATTATGTCATCTGTATGTTAAAAAAAAATAAGGAATAATTTTATTGTCCCCTCTTAAGTGAAATGATTTTTTAATGTTGCTTGCCTTTGTTTTAAAATCATTGTGATTCATTTTTCTGTTACCAAAGCTGTATGTGTTTACTGTAGAAAACTTAAAAATTGTAGAAATGTGGAAGGAAAACTTGTTAGACTTACCATGAAGATGCGGGCAATCTATTTTTTATTTTATTTCAGTGTGTATTTAATACAAACTTTTTTTTCCAGAATCTGATCATATAACTTGTTTGAGTTTATATTCTGCCTTTTTTCCCTTAATGCTGTAACAAATCATTTTTCATATTATTTCATATTCATCATTAATATATTTTAAATGACTACTTCATATTATGGCTATGACAGATATACTAGGATTTCTTAATTTTTCTTCTGTCAAATACTGGTTTTTTTTCTAGTATTTTCCTGTTATATTGTAATAAATATCTTTGTGTATATATACTTAGATGCTCAGTAAACATTTATGCATTATGAATGAATGAATGAATGAATGAATGAAGCCTTCTTAGGATTTAGGGTTATTCCTCCAGAGGATGATTACTGTGTCAAAGGGTATAAACCAAAATAAGACAAAACATCTTGTATAGTTTGATAAATGGCTTTCCAAAATCATTTTGGGGAATACACACAGAAATGCAAAGGTTGCATTCAGAGGATTTCATAGCTTCTGCAGAAGGATGTAACACTACTATTTCAAAAATACATTCTTTAATAACTAGGTAATTAATTACTTTGGATTTTAGGAGACTAGTAAAAATCCCAGATATTTTTGTAATGTTATAGTGATCTCTCTTTTAAACTTTTGTATTACATTAGTGTACAAATTAAACAAGCTTTTGTTATGTGTATTTTATTTTATTATAGAACATGTAGAAGCAATCTGATCAAATACTTAAGCAGTTAAAGAAAGTAGAAATAATTCTTATTTGTTAGATAATTGCCAAGGTACGTTGAAAACAAAACCTGCTTCTTTGGAATCAAATTTATTTAAATATTTTTAAGGTTTTGTGAGTCTAGTTTTCTGATTCTTAGTTTGTTTTGTATCCATTTTCATTGTGATCAATTTCTCAGTGAAGTTATCTTTGAAGGTTTTATGTTTTCTAAATAAGAGCAAATACAGAAATGTTTTCCCTCTAGTTAATGTATTCTTTTTTTTTTTTTTTTTTTTTTTTTTTTTTTTTGGTTTTGTGGTCAACATGACTTTTTAAACGACAGTATTATGTAGTCAAGTATATTGATAGAAATCGTATGTATATAACTCCTGTGTAACGTAAAGCAAACCTCCTCCATGTTTGTGGGTGTGTGTGTGTAATTTTTTTTTTTTTCATATTTCAGGCTGTCAAATGGAAAGTCTGCATTTATCCATAATGAGACTTTATAAGCTAACAAAAATATTGTTTCAGATGCTACTTAACTTTGATGAGTGAAAATACACAATATTAATACACCATAGAGGTTGGTATTTATGTGGAGAAAATGATAATAGAGACTTGGAGGAGAAAATCTCTGTTAAAAATACTCCAAACATTTTGGGCAATTCAGAATTAAAACATCATTGTTTTACTAAAATTCTTTTTTAAAAAATTTGTGAGATTCCACAGTAAGGAAGCAAATACTATCTTCACTTGTCTTTTCTAACTTCTGAATCCTGTAGTCTCTGAAATCCAGAAGCAGTTGATAATTGTAGAATTTTAAAAACAGAGTATGTTTAGAAGAACTTTTAAATTTCATTTGATGTATTTTCATGTATTAGAAATGACAATAATGTAAATGAATGACATAAATATTTTGACATAAAAGTATTAACAATGAATTAGACATCTGGACAAGTAAAATGCTAAATTCAATAAAGCAAATATTTATGCAGTAACTTTTTAGACATCTTGAATTCAGTTCATGCAATATTTTTTAAACATTTACTACATGTGAGTTGCTAGGCAAGGTGTTCGTGATATAGGCAGGTTTTATTTTCTATCATGGAGTTTATGGGCTAGCAGGAAATACATATGTTAAGCCAGTAAATATAAGTTTGATGACTAGTACAAAGGAGGAAGTAAATGGAAACCAATAGCAAGGAATTAGAAACTGACAGACAGAGGAGTTTTCAGATGGAGGAAAAAGCATATGAAAGAGGACAGAGGTGTATCTTTTGAGCATTTCAAAAATTAAGGCACCTGAGATATCCAGGTGGAGATTGTTAGGTTTGTAGCCTGAGACATGGGAGAAAATTATAGACTAGACATTGAGGTTTGGAAATCATTGAGATTATAATTTCAGGCATGAGAATGGAAGAAATCACTTAGAAGATATAGAACTCCATGAATGCTAACATTTAAATGGCAAGTAGAATTGTAGGAGCTTATGACAGTGATTGGAAGGAAACAGCCAAACACCAAAGGAAGAGAGCATTTGTTAGGGGTGAATCATGTCACATGTTGCTACTTAGAGGGAAGTAGGGGCAGAGAAAGAAGATAATTCTCACAGCCATGAAGTAAGTGCTAGTATTTTCCTGTTAAGTAGATCAAGAAACCAAAACTCAGTGATTAAGCATCTTTCTTTAAATTGGATACTAGAAAGTGATAGTGCCATAATTTGAACCCAGGTCTGTCTGACTCCATAGCCTGAGCTTATAATCACTATATAGTGTTAAAAAATGAATTTAGTGACATGGAGATCATTGCTGATCACTTTGTGGGACAGGAGAAGAAAATATTTCGAGATGAAGGGCAATATTGAATGCTATTTGAGAGGTCAGAAAAGAGAAGAACAGATATGTGACTATTGGATTTCGTAAAGTGGACTTCTCTGATGACCTAGACAATAATGATTTCAATAACAATTGAGAGGAGGAGAAGGAAACCTGATTGAGGAAAATTGAGTAAAGAATATGAGGTGAGAAAGTGGAAGCAATGATACAGGTAACCCTTTCAAAAAGTAGGGAAATAGGGCAGTTGATATAGGGGAATGTGGATTCAGTAACTGGAGAGATTAGAGGAGGTTTGTATGCAGATGTTACAGATCCATGGGAAAGAAAATGATACAGAATGGAGAGGGATATATTAATACACTTCTTGAGAAACTGAGATGTGAGATTTAGAGAATCTCTGAATGGAAAAGTTGGATTGATTGGAGTGGGAACATTTAATTTGTCTTCAGTAGAGAAAGAAGAGTATGGGTCAAGGTAGGTGGTTTTGATGGTGGAAAGATAAAGTTATAATGGTCTGATTGCTTCTGTTTTCTCAATGCTGCAGTCATGAGGTTGGGAGAATGGGGCAGCCCTAATAGGTTTGAGGACAGAGAACAAAGAGTGAAATAGTTAATCTTGGATATTGGACAAATGAACAAACTAGGTATTTTAGGGTATTTTACTGTTACTACACAGTGCTGATTGCCCAATTGTGATATGTGATCATGAATTTAAGATAAGAACTGTTGACAGGTTGTATATTTTTCTTCATCTATTTTTAATTGCTCAGGTGTGCATGTGGAGTAGGTGGATGACTGGGTTTAATCACAGTTTTATCTTTGTCAGGTGTTTTCAGTGAAAGGGGATAAGAAAAAGAGGTGTGCCTATGTCTACAAAAGAGTAAATTTTAGTAACTGACCCTGGAATCCAAATTGGGCCAGGTGGAAAGTGAGGATATTGGTTATGTGTGTTTGGGGGCAGGGTGGTGAGTGATGGAGAGGGAGAAACTATCTAGAAATATAGCTGGAACCTAGCCATAGTCTCTGATATGGTTAGGCTTTGTGTCCCCACCCAGATCTCATCTTGAATTATAATCCTCTCAATCCCCATAATCCCCATATATCAAGGGAGAAACCAGGTGGAGGCAACTGAATCATGGGGGTGGTTCCCCCATGCTGTTCTTGTGATAGTGGGTGAGTTCTCAGGAGATCTGATAGTTTTATAAGGGGCTCTTCCCCTCTTTGTTTGGCACTTCTCCTTCCTGCCATCTTGAGAAGAAGGTGCCTTGCTTCCCCTTCGCCTTCTGTCATGATTGTAAGTTTCCTGAGGCCTTCCAGCCATGCTGAACTGTGAGTCAATTAAAACTCTTTCCTTTATAAATTACCCAGTCTTGGACAGTTCTTAAAAAGCAGTATGGAAATGGACTAATACAGCTTCCCCAGAGGTTTGTAAAGGAGCCTCACATATATGCATTATTTTCCAGGATCACTCAGGAACTTTTAATTTGAATGTTCGGATCTTTGTGGCTTGATCAGGTGTACAGTTTATCCTTTAAGACGAAGTGGATACCTATAAAACTTGAAAGCTGATCTCTTCTGAATCCTTACCCTGCATCAGCTTGGAAACTGAAGTGGTCTAATTATATGAAGATTTATTCTGTATCCTAGGAGTTCCCAGTGTGTGTCCAGTGGCTACTCCTTGATCTCTTGCTTCCTTGGTTGATAATATACCCAGCATCTGCTGGAAATAGTGGAGTATTAATTTCATGTGAAAATTTTATATGTTGTTTGAATTATTAGCTTTTAAACATCAGCGGTGATTTTCTGAATTGCTCTCCTGAATCTAGTGTTCTGATATTGAGGGTAGTATTATAAATTTTGCCTTCAAGACAAGGTAAGATGTCTAGATTAAGTTTTCTTATGAATAAATTGCATTATTGAATATTGAATCTAGTCGCAATTATTTTGGCAATAAAAGGAGTTGACAAACACCCTTTTCTCCTGGCATAGTTTAAATAAGATTTTAAGCATGTTTACAGTGTTAGTTACTGTGTGAATACTTAAATATGTCTTTAATGGATTGTGAAGATTATAATTTTTTCAGATTTTTTCTTTCCTTTATATGATAATTATTTAAAGCAAATTAAACTTATGTAAAGAGGAAGAATAATTGTAACTATATACAGTATTTCTCAGAACAAATTGTTGGACACTTTTGGCTATTTTGATGGTATTGGGAAAGGGAAGATTCTTCTATTAAGTTTTTATATAAAATCTTCTCTTTATTTTTGTTTTTCACAGTTTCTCAACTGTCCTTAATACTTTTGATCCAAAACTGCAACCTTTCAGAAATGTCATGTCCATATTTTTAAAAACTAAAGTGCTTTAAGGATTTAATCAGATCCTCAAGTCTTACATCACTGGACTTATTTGGAAATGTGGCTATCCTAAGATGCCTACTGATTATGAGTCTGATTTGTGTGTTTTCTTTTGGGTATTTAGCATCAACTCAGCACCATTAGTTCTGTGTTTTTGGTCTGTATCTGGATATATTCGAGGATCTGCTGAAGACAACTGTTCAGTTAGTGTACAGGGAACAGTCAGTTGTAGTTATTTTATCATATGTTGGAGAATGATGTTCATAAGGCAGTAGGAATATACCATAACTAGGGCCATAGATGAACAAAGGGATAGAAACAGGATTGATGAAGCAGTGTTGTCCTTTATCTCACCGATTATCCCACCCTTTGCTACCAGCACAAAAAAGAGACAGACAGGATTAATATAATCTAATTTTTTACAAACTCTTTTAACTTGCTTGTTTCATAAATATTTGATACTTAAGTATAATCAATGAAGTAGCAAATTATACAAAATTTTAAAAAATATATCATATTTTAAGCTTTTAAAAATTGGTTGACTATTTGGAATTTATATAAATTTTTATACAGTCAGTAACTGTGCTATTATGACATCAGTGAAACTGTATATTTGTTGTGATTGTTGTGGATTGTTAAACATGTATTTCACAAATTATATACTGGTTGAAGATGAAATGTAATAGTAAATGAGTATGTAGAAAGAAATTCTTGTTTATAAATTTCATGTTTAAAGAATCTTGATTTTATCTTTTTAAAAATTCTTTTATACTTTTCTAAAATTATACAAGTAGTTTACATTGAGGGAAAATCAAAAAATGTAAGAAAATTCACCTACAATTCTACCTAGAGGTAATCACTTTGAGTGGCATATTTAATTAGCATATATCTTTACAGATCTGTCCATTGTAAACTAGTTTTCTTTCCTCATAAAGCATTATATTGTAAACAACATCTTTTATTGTCAGTAAATGAGCTTCTACTCAGCAACATCATTTTAAATGACTACGTAGGATTCTGTTGTTTTTATGTTCCATTTCTTATTTCTTTTTTTGGTAAATATAATTTATTTCTTCAAATAGTTTTTCAGTAGTACATTTTCCTTTAAAGCCATATTTAAAATACTAGATACTAACATGTTGACTAAAGTGATGAAATTAGATTTTAGAAATGCTATTCATGTAAATCCTGTTGGAATTCTAGTAATTGCCAAAATATTTGATTTTTATTGCTGGGAGACTTCCTTTTTCAGAGATTAACATGTTTAGACATATAGTTTAGAATGTCTTAAAACTGTGTGAGTATTTATTAATTCATGAGGTCCCTAAACCATGAGATTTTGTTCCTTCCTTTGCCTCCTTTCTTTCACTTTCCCCCTCTTGGTTTCTTCTTTATGATAGAGTAGATATGAAGTTTCTTTCAGACTTAAAGAAGTTCCACCCCATCCATTATAAAGGGGTAATTTTACCTATATTTAATGTGCCGCTACCTCCTTGGTGAGAGCAGTACAATAAATATCCCAACATAATGCCTTTGTTGTTCCCAACAGTAAAATGACGAGAATTGTCCAGGTACAACTTTATTTATGGAATGAGCAAAGGGTTGTGGAATTTTTAGCCAAAAGGGATTTTATGTGTGTTTGTCAATGGATTCTTTTTTTTTTTTTTTTTTTTCTGCCAATGGATTCTTAATATGACACTAAAAGCATGAGCAACAAAAGAGAAACGATAAATTGGACTTCATTTAAATCGAAATCTTTCGTGTATCAAAGGATGTTGTCAAGAAATTAGAAGGACAACCTGGAGAATGGGAGAAAACATTTTTAAATTACATAAATCATATGGGATTTGTATATAGAGTAAATAAAGAACTCTTAAAACTCAACAGCAAAAACACACACAAAACCCTAATTTTTAAATTTATTTTATTTATTAATATTTTTTGAGAAGAGTTGCTCTGTCACTGGAGTGCAGTGGCATGGTCATAGCTCACTGCAGCCTCAGCCTTCTAGACTCAAGTGACCGTCCTGCCTCAGTAGAGCTGGGACTACAGGCACCTGTCACTAGGCCTGGCTAATTACAAAAATTGTTTTTGGTAAAGACGGAATCTCACTTTGTTGTCCAGGCTGGTCTTGAACTTCTGGGCTCAAGCTCTCTTCCCACCTAGGCCTCTCTAAGTGCCAGGATTACAGGTGGTCACTAAGTGGCAGCCACTGTGTCTGGCCAGCAACGTAATTTTTAAAATGAGCAAAAGACTTGAATAGACATTTCTCCAAAGAACATATGCAGTTGGCCAATAAATGTGAAAAGATGGTCAACATCGTTAGTCATTAGGGCAATGAAAATCAGAACCACAATGATATTTCATACCCACTAGCATGGCTATAATTTTTTTCAAATAAGGAAAATAAGTGTTGGTAAGGATGTGGAGAGATTGGGACCTTCATAATTGCTGGTGGGAACATAAAATGTTGCAGCTCCTGTGGAAAACAGTTTGGTGGTTCCTCCAAAATTTGAACATAGAATTACCATGGGCTCTGCAATTCCACTCCTAGGTATATACACAAAAGAATTAAAAACAAAGGCTCAAACATGAACATGTACACAAATATTTACAGCAGAACTATTCATAGCTAAAAGATGGAAATAACCCTATGTCAATCCATTTGTGCTACTGTAACAAGATACCTGAGACTAGGTAATTTATAAGGAACAGAAATTTATCTCTTATAATACTGGAGGCCGAAAATTTCAAGATGTAGGGACTGGCATTCAGTGTCTGCTGAGGGCCTTCTTGCTGTGTCTTACATAATAGAAGAGAAGAGAGAGCAAGCACACCCATTCCTTCAAGCTTTTCTAAGTGCCGTAATCCCTTCCATGAGCGTTTTGTCTTCATAACTTCATCAACCCTTGAAGGTCTCACCTTTTAACACTGTTATGTTGGTGATTATGTTTCAAAATATAAATTTTAAGGAATACATTCAGATCATAGCCAAGTGTCTATCAGTGAATGAATGGATAAACAAGGTGTGTTGTATACATAGAATGGGATATTACTGAGCTGTAAAAAGGATTGATGTACTGATATGTGTTATAATGTGGATGAACCTTGAAAATATTATGCCATGTAATAGAAGCCAGACACAAAAGGTCACTTATTATATGAATTTATTTATATGAAAAATCCAGGTTAGGCAAATCCATAGAAATTTGTAATTGCAGTGTCTGGGAGAAGAAAAGGATGGAGAGTTGACCTTAATGGGTATGAGTTTCTTCTTGGTGTGGTAAAAGTGTTCTGGAATTAGATAGCATTGTGGCTGTATTGGAAGCTACTAAATTGTACACTTTAAAATGATTAAAATGGTACATTTTATAAAGACACACACCCTGTTAGAAATAAATCAACCTTTTAAGTTTGCTGATGAGAACATTCAGTCCCAGTGAGGCTACATGATGTGTAAGTTGATTATTGGCACAGCTAGATGAGAACTTAATCCGATATAATGGAGGGAACATTGGACTTGAAGTGAGAAGGCTGAATTTAAATTCTTGGACTGTGGGAAATTTTCTGTGGCATATTCTCCAATTTGAAAATATGTTGGTAATACTTGCCTCATAGTGTTATTGATAGAGTTAAATAAAATAATGCTTGTGAAATGCCTATTATAATGGTTCTCACATGGTGACTAATGTTAATGTTAGTTGAATTTGAATTTGCAGTGCTATAGTTTATTAGGAACATGAGTTACTCTGGAAAGTAATTTTTACAAATATATTATCTTGGAGAATAGTTGAATACTGGCTTGGTGGCTTATATAATAATTTGCTCTTTGAAAAAAACTGTGCAGTAGTACAGTAATCTGCTTTGTAACCTGGCTGATAGAATTGAGACTGAGTTGTCTGTAGCCATCATTTTAAACAAATCACTGTTCCTTTTCTCTTTAGTAGAAATGAGTCTCAAATGAATACAGAGGAAGAATACCACTTCCATAATTACTAATATTCTATTGTAGATGACTTGAACTCTTTCCCTGTGGGATTTTTTTTTTTCCACAGTGGCCTTTCATAGAGTGTGAGCTGTGAAAGAAGAAATCCACAGGGGTAGTATGGCAATGTGCCAACTGTAAATGTAGATCAAAAATTTTGCTCTATATCATCATCCTCAATTGTAATGCTTTGTATTTACTTAGTAGCTTTCAGCTATAGGACTCAAAAGTCTACAAATAACCTCAAAACACTCCATTGAGGCAGGCATAAAGTAATCATTATTTTTGGTTAAAAGAGGAAGTGGATGGTAGTATTATTTAATTGTCAATTTTGGAATAAAAGAAGAAATCATCTTTTAAAAATATGCTGCTAGTTACAGCATGATCTTTTTTTAAAATTAGAAACCAGAAGTTTTTCTCCTTCATGTTAATGATGGTCCAATTTTCAGCCCCATTTTAATTTGGTTATTTTCACTACTATTTGACTGATTGTATTATGTGTGGACCTCATTTGATTCTAAAGTACAGGAAAATATGAAAATTATAAGCATGCACCTTAAGTAGTTTCATTGACCTATTTAAATTTGTGAAATCTTTTTTTTTTTTGCTGTAAACAGATGAGCACAACAATTTATAGATAGCTTTGTAAGTATTTTGTTTCCAGCTATACAGAAGTTGCATAATAGCTACCCACTCAGGTATTTTAGATTGGCATGGTAATGACTGTTTAATAATACTGCTGTGACATAATACCATATTTGTGGATCTTTTCAATGGTACACATAAATGACCTTTATGAATAAAATAGTGCTACCTATCCTATGTATTTTGGCCGTATGTTTCCTAAAAGCAATAATCTTTGGAAATGGACAGCTCTTATATAGGCTAAGATATAGGATAAGTTTAAAAAGACAAATTAAAATGGAGTCTAATTAATAGTTATTCCTGAAAAAATGTAAGCCTTTCTCATGAGGACATTTTCTATCGAAAAGTAAATGTGGGTCAGGGCTCTTTTGGAGGCTGAGGGGATATCTAGTTTCTTCATAATATTATATAAAATTTGCAAGCGGCTGAGCTATTTCATTGTTTCCCCTGCAACCTGGATGGAGCTGATCAAAGCTGAGGGTCTTGGTAGCTGCAGAGCACACGGTATCACTCACTATACCTGATTCAAATGATCAAGACAATAATGATAATAGATAGAATTTATTGACCCATTAATATGTGCCAGGTATTTTTCTGTGGGCTTTTATATTTTTTTCTCATTGGACCTTTGCAATTATTAACCAATGAGTTACTTTTATTGGCTCAAAGGGCTGAAAATAATTTGCAGCTTAATAAAGTAGCCACTTTGCTTCCATAGTAATTGCTTTGCCACCTGTTTAAGTGTGATCCGTGGCGTCTCTACTAAACCCTATTCTCATAATGTCTATCTTGCTCTTAAACATTTTGTTTTGATAGCCATGAAGCTCTCCTCAGAGTAGGTGATTTATTTCCATTTGCCAAATGTGAAGATTGAGAGAATGACCTTGATAAAGGGTTGAGTTGAGAATTTTTCCTGTTTTTTTTTTTTTTTTTCCCCTGGTGGGGCTTTCTGGGTGATGGAGCACTTATCGTACTAGAGAATCTGATAATTTGTAGGCATAAAATAGAATCTGTAACTGGATTTTATTCGGAGTTTAGTTATTCAACCACAATACAAGTAGACAAGAAGTCAGCTGAGATACTGATTGACTTCATAAGCCCTTGGGGCAGCCAGACAGTGTCTGAGGGGACCTGAGTTCCCAGCCACCTAATCTCAAGCTGCATTGTTACTTATCTGCTTTGTAGACTGTAAGCATATTATTTACTGTCAGTGCCAGAATGTGAGTTAGACTTGGGAAGCATAATTTCACTGAGAAATGGAAAGAAAAAGAAATTTTAAAATATTTTGTTACTTTTTAATCTAGTTCTCTCTTCCATTGTCTGATTACTGATCAGATATAGAAAATGCTCATATTTATTTATAACTTGAAATTTGTACTGGGTAGTTTATTGTTAGTGATCTCAAAAGTTTATAGCGGTGAGTTGCATCATTTCCTGAGCAATGCAATATGTGTCCACCAGTCAGTTGCGTTAGTTGACAGAGGACAAACATGACCTGCTTTCTGAGAGTGCTGTTCACCTGGATGCTTTTCATTTTCGATATTCCTGTTGAGGAATTTTGGTTTACTAGTAGTTTCACGTTATCTTTGGAGCTCTGATATAAAAATTCTTTCAGATGCTTTAGGTAAGACTTAGTTTATAATTGATTGATACACATTAAGTGATTTGTGTAGCAAGTTGGCCCAAAGCTATATACAAAGGCCACCTTTATTCGTCACACATGGTTTTCCATAATCTTTATCTCTGGCAGCCTTGACCACAAAACTTTTCTTTTCTTTTTGCATGTAAACTTTAAAAGAAATGTTAGCCCCCCCCTTTTTTTTTAATGTACAGTGGATCTCATTTTATGGAGGGTTGGAATTTTGGGTCTCACTTTAGTGTAAAAGGTGATAATCTCAGAGACAAGGCTGTTCTTGAGAGGGAGAGGGAGTTCCTTAGGAAAGTACCACACTGGATCCCAGTGTAACATTTCTAATTAAGTCCATGACAGCTGTGTTATTTTTGTTTAGCAGTTTTGTTGGAACTATTGCTATTTCTTTACTTAAACATTCAGAACACATGTATGTATCTTTTAACATTGGCCTTTAGCACGCATGAGATCCTGGAAACACACAGCAGATTCACCTTTTCCATCTCACACGCACTCCAGGGCTTACACTTTTTCAGGGGAATTGTGGACTTAATTGTCTGCATTATTCAGTTATTCTATTTCTTGTTGCAAAGTTTATAGTTGAATTAATACAAGTGAATCATAGTTAAACTCACATAAATATGAAGTTTCTGTTAACTGATAGTTTGGGTGGTTTGTGCTTTTTCCTTCTTACGTTTTACTTATATATGCTGTCAGAATCTTCAGATTCTCTCCCTCGTTTCTTTCAATTTAAAAACAGTACTATTTTCATTAAGAAAATCTCTGGTCTATTTCTATTTTCTATTGATTTATAGCATCAGAGCCTGTAAGGAGAAAGAAAAGATTCTTATATATATTCTGTTTTTGTTAAATATATTTTTGTAAAAATTTGTAGATAAACAGACATCCTGTGTATTCTGGGGAGAAAAGGAGAGGATAGTATAGATGACAGATGCTAATATTTAAATTGACAAAGGGAGGAATGTGACTATATTAGTTTAATGAGTGCCTAATTTGGAGAATTCCAACATGGTTATTTTTTCCTCTTCATATATATTGATTGTGATTTTATTGCTTTCAGCCAAATTATTTTAATTAGATTTATATTCAGATATGACTGTCTCCCACAGTTTATACTCTTGTAGGATTTACTTACACTGCATTAGACAATAGGGGTTTACCTTTATATTAGAAGCATTAATTATCTATTTAATTTTTCTTCACTTTAAACCATTAAATTTAATATATTTATTAATATAAGAAGAAATTATAGAAGTCAATTATCTTAACAGATTGAGGTCCTCCAATTTTTGAGAAGTATAAGTTTATTATATTTAAAAAGGTCTGGCTGAGGATTACTATTTGTGGTTTCCTTTTTCTTCATGTTAATAATAATAATCCCCCCCACCCTCCTCTTCCTCTCTCTCTCTCCCTCCTCTCTTCCTCCCTCCTCTTTCTCCCTTTCTCCTCTCTCCCTTCTCGCCCTCCTTTCTTCTCTCCCTCCTCCCTTCTCTTACTCTCCGTTCCTTTACTCTCTCCCCCAGGCTGAAGTGCAGTGATGTGATCATAGCTAACTGCAGCCTTGATCTCCTAGGCTCAAGCAATCCTCTGGCCTAAGCCTCCCTAAGTGCTGGGCTTGTAGGAGTGGACCACCATACCTGGCCAGCCAATGTTTTAAAATTTTCATTTTAAATTATATTTTCTCAAGTTTTTCTAGTTAATCCTTAGTGTGAAAGTCTCCTATTCCTGAAAGACTAATTCATTTCTGTCTTTGTAGTTGTTCCTTTCATTAATCTGATGGGTTTGAGGACCCACATCTAAAGCTTTAAGAATTATATAAAGACCTTTGTAAATGAAGTGTCATTTGCCTTGTAAACACTTGTTTTTTTCCTAAGTTCAGACTAATTTATGACAATTTTGTTGTGCTTGATAAGTAACAGGTGTTAACATCTTTTGCAGTTGTCACAGGGAATAGAGGGTCTGGGTCAGCATGTTCATAAATGAAGTCAGGAAATTTTATTTCTCCTGTGGCTAATCATTTACATTTGACATGAATCTGTCATCAGTGCCTATCGTCTCTCTGCACCTTTGTCTTCTGTAGTGTGTTCTTCTCATAATAGTCATACTTTTAAAATGTAATTCAGATTATTTATTTGCTCTGTGTATTTTACAGGCTTTCCTTGTAACTCAAAGTAAAACCCACAGCCCTTAGAGTGGCCTGTAAGACCTATGTGATGTAAACTCATGCTGCCTATTTGATTGCACCTGTTACTGTTTCCCTGCAGCCCCTCCACTCTGTTATAACCATAGAAGTTACCTTGTTTTTCCTGACACTCCAAAATGTTCTTGCCTCATGGCCTTTGCACTTTTCATTTCTTCTTCTAGAATGCTTCTTCCCCAGGTATCCACATGGATTGCTGTTTCCCCTCTGTTAGGTCTCTACTCAAGTATCAGAGAGAGGCCTTCCCTGACCATACATTACAAATGATTGCGATATCCTTCCTGTCACTCTTGATCCAGGTTCTGAGCTAGGTGCTGAGCAGATAAAAAGGATATTAAGGTTCCTGCTCTGGACAGACTTAGTGATGTGAGAGAAAAAAGCTTGTATGCAGTGCAGTTAATTGGGAAATATGTTAAGCACCTAAAATGATGTCTGAAATGCTAGATGCTTATACATGATAATGAACTGTGGAGGTTTATTCCAAGTACGGGGTGAGTGCACAGATGCATGGGGTTGATATTGTCTAGATCCATAGAGAGAATACTCCGCAGAGGAAAACACATTTGCATTAGGCCCTAAAAAGCAAGTGAAAAAAGGAATGCATGGTCTGGGTAAAAGGAAGAGTATACACAATGACTAAATTTATTAAGATTGAAATCTAAATGTATTGCCTGGAAAAATGCTTAATTCACTTCACTAGTGGCTTTTTAAAAAACAGAAAGCATGTCATTTACAATATTAATAGATTGTTTCAATAACATTGTATTATGACTTTAAAAGGAGTCAATGCCAAAATCAAGAGTATTTATTTTAATTTTTAAACTATTTGAACAGTTGAGATAACTCTACCATGTAAAGATTAGTCAGTATACTCTACTATGTAAAGTATAGTAAATCAATCAGTGTACTATTCAATGTACCATGTAAAGTGTAATATATAAATCAGGATACTATTTAACACCTAAAAGAAAGAATTTGCCAAATATGTTGACCTGAATGTTATTTCATAAAACTGTGAACTTTATTTCCAAGTGATCATTCAGAAACGTTAGGTTTTTAGTGAGTCTACTTCATTCTTAAGATACTTGAGGACAATTCAGGATGGAATAGTTATGGACCAGGAATTTAGGTAGTAAAGTACCTAATGTGATGTTGATATGCAAGATGCTTATAAATGGTAGTGGATTATAGAGATCCATTTCAAGTGCAGTGAGATAGCAAACAAGAGGTTGTTTTCTGCCTGTTTGCTTCCTTAGCTAGACCCTTAAACCTGTTTTCCACCTGACAAGTAAAGGAGAGACTAGAAAGAGATATGGGAAAGACTGTAACAAGTATTTAGATATACATGTTTCAGAATTGTTACGACTTTTGCTGCAGGTTACCGTTTTGAGGAACTATGAGTTTTTTAAAAATATAAATTTACTCTGAAAATTTAGCTCAAATTCATTTGTTAATGAATTTTTTCTGGCATTTGGCAATGAGCTAAATCTAATGTATTTTGACCCTCTCATAGTAACTTAGCATCCTAATATCAGATGCTGTACTAAAACATGATGAAGACAAAATCCTTGCTCTTTTTAATTAAATGTGGTAGATAAAGCTAGAAAGACAGGAATGCAACTGAAGATGGATGCGTCTCTTAGGTACAAGGTAATGGATCTATATTCGTTTAACAACTGTTTTGATTGTATCAGATCTAAAGGTTTTATTTGAAGAAAAAACCTAAGGAAACACTGTTATCTGTGAAAGTACAAAGTAATACCTGTGTTGAAAATGAACAACCTGCTGATACCAGAAACTTCCTTATTTTTAAAGCCTCTGTAATTTCTTGGTCATCAGAACCTTGGCATATAAAAATTTCAGAAAACTCATGGCTTTAGTTAAGGCAACATATATTCTCCTCACCTTTGTAATGAAATTAGGAAGCAAATGTAGGAGAACGTTTCAGGTTCTGTGTTCTGCCTCTCTCTTACAGGAAGCAGTATGATTCAGTACAGTTGTTCTCATTTGCCAGTTGGAGAACCTGTGCTATTCTGTGTTGAAAATATTAGTATAAGGCTTTTTTCTTCCCCCCCCAGAAGGCTTGTTTCTTATTTTCAGGTATTTTTTTATGTTAGTATCATTTTGTTTTTTAAAATTAATACTGACGGTAAATAGTAGGGCTTTGAAAAAATATATCATTTCTTGGGAAATAAAATATTGATTCCCCGTGAAGTCTGCCATTTGGTTGATTTTTGGTATATGTGTATTTGCATGTGTATCTGTGTATTGTACTGGTCTATGAAATCTAAATGTCTGGAAACTCTGATTAGAAAGATCAAGCGCTTTGGATTCAGCACACCTGGTTTAAATTGTTTCTCTGCTGTGTTCTTATCTTTGTCATGTTTAAAATTGGGATGTGAATACTTACCTCCTTGGGTTGTGGGAAGAATTGACTGAGATAATGTATATATAATGGTGTAGTTCCAGGTACATAATAAAAGCTGAATAAATTTATTTCTTACAATAAATTTTACTGATAAATTCTGATAAATTTTACTGATAAAATAAATTTTACAATAAATTCTTACTGAATAAATTTTTTCCTTACAAGTGGTTGGGGATAGAATCTCAGGTAAAGTTACAAGTACTGTTGACCCTTGAACAATGCCAGGGCTAGGGACACCAGCCCTCTGTGCAGTAAAATATCAGCATATGACTTTTAACTCCCCAGGACATTAACTACTAATAGCCTACTGTTTACCAGAAGCCTTACCAATAACAAGTAGTCAGTTAATACATATTTTATGTATTATATACTATATTTTAGCAATAAAGTAAGTTAAAGAAAGGAAAATGTTATAAAGAAAATCATAAGGAAGAAAAAATAAATTATCTCTTCATAAAGGGGAAGTAGAAGCAGATCATCATGAAGATCTTCATCTTTATCATTTTCATGTTGAATAGGAGGAGGAAGAGAAAGGGTTGGTCTTGCCATCTCAGGGATGGCGGAGGCAGAATAGATGGAGGAGGTAGGGTAGGCAGGAGAGCAGGTATAGTTCATATAACTTTTATGGAAGAAAAATCATGTATAAGTGGACCACTGCAGTGCAACCTATGTTCTGTGGGCTTTTAAATCACCTTTTAAACATATGCTGCTAGTTACAGCATGGTCTTTTTAAAAATGAGAAACCAGAAGTTTTTCTCCCTCATGTTAATGATGGTCCAATTTTCATCCCCATTTTAATTTGTTTTTTTTTTTTTTTGCTACTTTTTGACTGATTGTAATAGATGTTGACCTCATTTGATGCTGAAGTATACAAAAATATGAAAATTATAAGCATGTACCTTAAGTAGTTTCATTGACCTATTTAAATTTATGAAATTTTTTTTGCTATAAACAGATAAGTACAATAATTTATAGATAGCTTTGTGAGTGGGTATTTTGTTTCCAGTATACAGAAGTTGCATAATAGTTACCACTCAGGTATTTTAGATTGGCATGGCAGTGACTATTTAATTATAAGACTGCTACTACTTAATAGCACATATAGATAAGTGATATATCTATATATGCACATATATAGATAGATATCACATATATATAGTGTGTGTAATGTTTGTAAAATTTCAATTAGACATGGGCTGTAATCTCTAGTAACTATTATCTCTATCCTTAGCTACCAAGATACCAGGATAGGTTATGATCTGACCCAGTAGCTTTTGGTAAATTTATTTGCTCTAAGAAAGAGTGTATGTATTGGGCATGCACAGTAGCCAAGTCCCTGCTGAACTGAGTGGATTATGTACATTTATCATACCCTGTAATTGAACTTGCCAATTTAGAACTAATTGCTGGAAAACATTAAATTATAGATTAACACTATAATGAGCAATGAAAGTGTATACTTTGCTGTCCAGCAGGACAGTTTGTGTGCTGTTTGGTCAATTTTGTGAGATTAAGTTGAGAAATCTAAGTGTTTTAAAGAGATAGTGGTAAATGTGTCCATCAGTGTTTGATTATTGCATAGAACACCTTTTAGTGTCTACTTCAGACTAGCTGTTTTGGAACTATTTTAGATACAGCACTCTTAAAATTTTTTCAGATATTCGGAGTCCTAATATATATCTGACAAAAATGGAGCGGAGCAACTCTTGTTGGGTGAATGGGAGTGAAGGAGCCAGGCATTGTTAAGAATTTGTCCTGCTTATACTCCTCTGTTTCTAGAAACCTCTCTGCCACCTGTGGGCCTCCCTACCGCTTCTTTAGAGCTTCAAATAAGAAGAGTCTTGACTTAAAGACCTAAGCTAAAGGAAATAATAATTATTTTACTGGAGTGAGTAACTTTTAGATAATTTAGCGTTAGATATATACAAATACTTTTAATATCAAAAGGTAAAATATATTTCTTAGTGTCTACTAGCTGGATCTTAGATTTTTAAAAGCATCTTTGTAATTAAAAAATTATATATTGGCCTTTTCTTCTTGAAAAAGTCTTATAATTTTAAAAAAAGATAAACCAGGGCCAGGCGTGGTAGCTCACTCCTTAATTCCATCACTTTGAGAGGCCAAGGCAGGCGGATAACCTCAGATCAGGAGTTATCAGCCTGGCTAATAGGGTGAAACCCCATCTCTACTGGAGAAAAAAAAATTAAAAAAAAAAAAAGTGAGAGGTGGGTGTGGGAGCCTGTAATACCAGCTACTTGGGAGGCTGAGGCAGGAAATTGCTTGAACCCAGGAGGTGGCGGTTGCAATGAGCCAAGACAACCTGGACAATAATAGCAAAACTCTGTCTCAAAAAAAAAAAAGATGAACCAAAAAAATCAACACAAGGAAACTGTCTTGATGATTCTGTGAATAGTTTATATAGGATTAATTTTATGGTATGCCATTCTTGAATTTGTAAGAGATTACTCTTTTATTGTTATAATATAAAGCTCCAAGTTATGATGTCTTCTTTCTAAACCATTTTTTGTTTAGAATACTTTCTATGCTTTTGAGAAAAGATGAAATTATATGTCTCTTTTAAGTTTTTAAATTAAATGATGTTCAAGGGAAAACCACCCAGTTTCCATTTGTATGAAATGTATGTATGTTTTTGGTTGACTTGCATATTAGTAAATCTATTTTCTACCCTTTCCCATTGAAGTTACAGGTTTAGCTACAAAGGGGTGATGGAAGTAACTATTTATTTTCCTTAATAACTATTTTCCTTAATCAATATAACACTCTGAGGCCAGGTGTGGTATAATGGGATTCATGTCTGTAATCCCAGCGCTTTGAGAGGCTGAGGTGGGCAGATCACTTGAGGTCAGGAGTTGGAGACCAACTTGGCAAACATGGTGAAACCACGTCTCTACTAAAATTTTGTATGAAAAAAAAAAAAAAAAAAAAAAGCTGGATGTGGTGGCACGTACCTGTAATCCCTGCTATCCGGGAGACTAAGGCAGGAAAATTGCTTGAACCCAGGAGGCGGAGGTTGCAGTGAGCTGAGATAAGGCCACTGTACTCCAGCCCAATCTCACTGGGTGACACAGTGAGATTCAGTCCCAAAAATGTAAAAAATAACCCTCTGGATTAATTTCTATTTTGTATTTCTGATTAATATTTCCACTACCTCCAAATAAGTGTGGGTAATTGACAGTTGTTCACACAAAGCTTTAGATAATTCTATGATTAATTTTTCATCACTTTAGAAAAATCTCAGTGAGCATGCCTGTGTTGTCAGGTGTTGACACCATTATTGCTAATAAAATAAAAATATTAAGCAAAAATAGTAACTATCCATTTTCAGTTAGCTTTTAAAACACTAATTGTAAAAGCTTACTTGTAGTTTACAAATGACCACGTATATCTTTATTTCAAGGAAATTGTGGGTTACGGGTTACTTCATCTATTTACCCATAATAGTATCTGAAATAGTTAAAAGAGTGTGGATCTAGGTTTCACCACTTACTAAGAGTTAGTTGCATAATTTTGGGGGAAAATTTATAATGTTCTTGGGGGGGTGTGTTGTACAGCTCAAATATGATATTTGACATACAAGCACTTAATAGACTATAATGTGCTTTTGGCAAAGTAAGATGAAAGGAGGTATAGCATGAGCCCTGGAATTTGTCTGAAGTCCTTGGAGACTAGAGTAAAGCACCCATAAAGACTTGGATCTACACTGAATAAATCATGACCAAGATATGAAAAGTCAGTGATTAAGTCAGTATTGATCTCAGTCTATAGCTTATAGCTTTTCTAATTTTCTCATTTTTTTTTTAAACATATTTAAAGAAAGTATGTATCCCTCTCAAGTTTCTGACATGTCCTTATGCTGTTGAGGCCCAAAGAGAATCTCTGAGACTCCGATGAGAATTAGTGAACAATGGAAGGGAATTAAAGTGAGAGAAGTCTGAATTATCTGGTTTTATTGAAGAGGGAGTGCCTACGGTGAAAAGCATACTTCAGGCTGTTTAAAATATCCTTTTTATCAAGTTCTCCTGGCTTTCGCGCTTTGCTCCAAACACAGATCTGAAAAGGAGTATTTTTGGTAATTGTATTTAAGGAGTAGTTTTGGTAATTGTAATTTCTCATTATAAATTAAAAATTAGCCATCACGTACATCTTATGTACTTGGTATATTAGTCTGCTAGGGCTTGCAAAACAAAATATCACAGGGTGGGTGGGTTAAAAAACAGACATTTATTTCTCAAAGTTCTGGAGGGAAGTTTAAAATCATGGTCCTGGCAAATTTAGTTTCTGGTGAGGGCTTTCTGGCTTGTAGATTCCTGCCTTCTTTGTCCTCACATGACCGCATGCGCGCACACGCTTGCGCGTGTGTGTGTGTGTGTGTGTGTGTAGGGGTGGGGGCTGGGAGAGAGTGAACTCTCTGGTGTTTCTTCTTTCATATTCAATTTTTTTCTTTCCTCTTTTCCTTTTTTTTTTTTTTCTTTTTTGAGACAGTTTTGTTCCTGTGGCCCAGGCTGGAGTGCAATGGTGCAATCTTGGCTTACCACAATCTCTGCCTCCCGAGTTCAAGTGATTCTCCTGCCCCAGCCTCCCAAGTAGCTGGGATCACAGGCATGCACCACCACGCTGGGCTAATTTTGTTTTATTTTTAGTAGAGGCAGGGTTTCTCCATGTTGGTCAAGCTGGTCTTGAACTCTCAACCTCAGGTGATCCGCCTGCCTTGGCCTCCCAAAGTGCTGGGATTATAGGTGCGAGCTACCACGTCTGGGCTTTTTTTCTTTTTTCTTATCTTATTTTCTAATCTAGTCTTTAGAGAGTTGGCGTCTCTTCTTATAAAGACACTCATTCTAACAGATCAGTGCTGTACCCTTGTGACCTAATTTAACCTTAAGTGCTTCCTAGAGTCCCCATCTCCAAATGCAGCCACATTGTTGTTTAGGTCTATAACATGAATTTGGGGGTATACAAGAATTCAGCTTATAATACTTGATTACCCCGTATCTGCCCCTGACAGGTGGTTCATCTTACGCTTTTTTGGTCAAATCACATTTGGGGACATGCAATGAGTTGGGTCAGCTATGGTGGCACACTCACTAAGAGTGTCATCCTGAACTATCCTGCATCACCTGTGGGATACCTAGACATTCTATGGCTGAATGAGATAGCACATTTAAATATTTCTATAGTTTTAGTCGTTGGCATGTCTAAATCTAGTCTATTTCTCTGTAAAATGCGATAATAACAGCACATTTAAATATTTCTATAGTTTTAGTCGTTGGCATGTCTAAATCTAGTCTATTTCTCTGTAAAATGCGATAATAACAGTAGTTCCTTAATGTTGTTATTGATCATAATTGTTTAAGGGAAAATGTATTTTGAACTATAAAATGCAAAGATTAGTTATTTTTTATAAAGATGTACAATATTCCTTTTATTGTTATTTGCAGAGCTAAGGACTTGAACCCAGATCTTCTAATTACAAGTGTAAGACTAAGTAGCCAAACACATTCATTTTTTTCAGGATAATTGTAATTCTTCACAGGCAAGCACTCTAGGGGAAGTTCACACAAGTTTTATTTGCACCATCTCATGTAGATAAATTGAAATACTGTGCTTCTAAAGCTCAAGCTCTGCTAAGGGACAGACTGCCTTCTCAAGTGGGTCTCTGACTCCCATGCCTCCTGACTGGGAGATACCTCCCAGCAGGGATCGACAGACACCTCATACAGGAGAGCTCTGGCTGGCATCTGGTGTGTGCCTTTATGGGACTAAGCTTCCAGAGGAAGGAACAGGCAGCAGTCTTTGCTGTTCTGCAGCCTCTGATGGTGATACCCAGGCAAACAGGGCCTGGAGTGGACCTCCAGCAAATTCCAGCAGACCTGCACAAGAGGGGCCTCACTGTTAGAAGGAAAACTAACAAACAGCAAGGATTAGCATCAACATCAACAAAAAGGACACCCACTCAGAAACCCCATCTAAAGGCCACAAACATTAAAGACCAAAGGTAGATAAATCCACGAAGATGAGGAAAAACCAGTGCAAAAAGACTGAAAATTCTGAAATCCAGAATGCCTCTTCTCCTCCAAAGAATTACAATTTCTTGCCAGCAAGGGAACAAAACTGATGGAGAATGAGTTTGAAAATGGACAGAAGTAGGCTTCAGAAGATGGATAATAACAAACCCCTCTGAGCTAAAAGAGCGTATTCTAACCCAATGCAAGGAAGCTAAGAACCTTGAAAAAAAGATTAGAAGGGCTAACTAGAATAACCAGTTTAGAGAAGAACATAATTGACCTGATGGAGCTAAAAACATAGCATGAGAACTTTGTGAAGCGTACACAAGTATCAATAGCTGAATCGCTCAAGTGGAAGAAAGGATATCAGAGATTGATAATCAACTTAATGGAATAAAGTGTGAAGACAAGATTAGAGAAAAAAGAATGAAAAAGAACAAACAAAGCCTCCGAGAAAAATGAGACCATGTGAAAAGACTTAACCTACATTTGATTGGTGTACCTGAAAGTGACGGGAAGAATGGAACCAAGTTGGAAAACACTCTTCAGGATATTATGCAGGAGAACTTCCCCAACCTAGCAAGATGAGCCAACATTAAAATTCAAGAAATTGAGAGAACACCACAAAGACACTCCTTGAGAAGAACAATCCCAGGACACATAATCGTTAGATTCACCAAGGTGGGAATGAAGGAAAAAATGTTAAAGGCAGTCAGAGAGAAAGGTTGGGTTACCCACAAAGGGAAGGCCAAAAGACTAACAGCAGATCTCTCTGCAGAATCCCTAGCGGGGGCCAGTATTCCACATTCTTAAAAGAATTTTCAATCCAGAATTTCATGTCCAGCCAAAGTAAGCTCCATAAGTGAAGGAGAAATAAAAACCTTTACAGACAAGCAAATGCTGAGGGATTGTGTCACCACCAGGTCTGCCTTACAACAGCTCCTGAAGGAATCACTAAATATGGAAAGGAAAAACTGGTACCAGCCACTGCAAAAACATATCAAATTGTAATGACCATTGACACTATGAAGAAACTGCATCAAGCAACAGGCAAAATAACCAGCTAGCATCATAATGACAGGATCAAATTCACACATAACAATATTAATCTTAAATGTACATGGGCTAAATGTCCCAATTAAAAGACAAGACTGGCAAATTGGATAGAGTCAAGACCCATCTGTGTGCTATATTCAGGAGACCCATTTCACGTGCAAAGACACACATAGGCTCAAAATAAAGGGATGGAGGAAGATTTACCAAGCAAATGGAAGGCAAAAAAAAGTAGGGGTTGCAGTCCTAGTCTCTGATAAAACAGACTTTAAACCAACAAAGATAAGAAAAGACAAAGAAAGGTATTACGTAACAGTAAAGGGATCAAGCAACAAGAGCTAACACGTATGTTTATTGCGTCACTATTCCCAATACAAAGGCTTGGAACTAACCCAGACCCGATGGTTTGGGTTAGTTCCAAACCATCGGTGATAGATTGGATAAAGAAAATGTATCAAATAAACATCATGAAATACTGTGCAGCTATAAAAAAGGATGAGTTCTTGTCCTTTGCAGAGACATGGATGAAACTGGAAACCATCATTCTCAGCAAACTAACACAGGAATGGAAAAGCAAACGCTGCATATCCTCACTCGTAAGTTGGAGTTGAACAATGGGAACACATGGACACAGGGAAGGGAACATCACACACCAGGGCCTGTCAGGGTTGGGGGGCTAGGGGAGGGATAGCATAGGAAAAATACCTAATGTAGATGATGGGTTGATGGTTACAGCAAACCACCATGGCACGTGTATACCTATGTAACAAACCTGCACATTCTTCACAGGTATCCCAGAACTTAAAGTATTAAAAAAAAAACAAAAACAAAAAACCAGAAACGCTGTGCTTTGTTTTGTGAATTATGGTATTTAAATTCAGCTGCTAGTGGTTGATGTCCAAAATAAGATTTTGCTTAGTGGTATGTCTAGAGCCTACAGAAGAATAACCTTAAGACTGGAAAAATATATCTTTCAGCCCAGCAACTTTATATAGTGCATATGGTAAACTGTATAGAATGTTAAGGAAACCTCCCATATTGGCTTACCAGCTGGTATTTTTATAAAAAGAGGATTTTATTTAATATCTAAATTTGGAGGGAGGTAGGAGAGGAAAGTAAAGAAAAGCTTTGGATTATTAAAGGAGTGGGAAAGCTATTATTTACACTGCTTCAGGGATGAAAAGGAGAAAATGAGGACTCAGAGGGAGTGAGATTATATAAAGAAAAATACTATGATGATGCTAACTGTGTTTTGTAGGAATATTGATGCTGCCTCTTTGTTTCAAAATGTGGTATCCTGAATTACAAGTGACCTTTAGATATTTGATTCTACAGAATCATGGGAGCTCCCTCATATCTGGAGCGTTTGCTCAGACTAACTATTGCTTTATGGTATCTGCCCTAGGTAGGAAATATTTCAGTGGCTTGTCTTCAGTCCTACAGAGTTTTAGTCAGATACTTTAGAAAACAGAGCTGAGTTCCTGTTTGAAAAGATTTACTCACAGTGTTTTGTATTGCAAAGTCATGCTCCTAAAAGGGTGTCTTTAGAGCCACAGCCCTGAACCAGGCTAGGAGGCATGGAGAAGAGGAGCACAGGGCTTCTGAATCCTGGCTATTCATAGATGTAGGTTAAAATTAAAATATTACTAACCTTTACTTATCTGAGGTAGTGAGATGTTGGAACTTGAACTCTCCATGCTTTTTAATAAATTTTTTTAAAAAAGAAAACTATGAAATTTCAGTGTTGCTATTTTTACAAAAATTTGAGACATAGAAGTATTGACTTAATATGAGAGGATGTCTTTAATAATTTCGTGTAACATAAACAAATCTTTAACTTTTGCTCATATAAAGTTTGTAAAATTTAAACTGCCTAAAATAATGACAGCATTGAGTATTGAGATTTAGAATAATGTAAATTAATGCATATAACCCTTTCTTTTATATGTATATTATCTTAATATATAATGAAAATAGTAAATATTAAGGTTAAGGCAAAGCCATATAATCTTAATTCATCTAACAGCTGCCTCTTGTTCTTTATTTATTCCATTTTTAAAGTAGTTTACAAAAGAAAAAATTTGTGTTAATGCCTTGATATTAAATACCAGTTCTTAGAAATCAGGAAATTCCTAAATTATACTTCCTCTAGCAATGATATGTCAACATTATTTCTGTAAGTGTAGTTATATTCAATTTTCCTGTTAAATATATACCTTTAAAATGTTATATAAGCCAATTTAAGCAAGTTAATATTAGAGTAGAAGTGTAAACTTTGGAATTTCCTGACTTTTAACATTTTACTTTCCACTTTGTTTTGGCGAACTGGATCATGCAATTTAATTTATACAGTTAGTATAAATATATTTAAAGAGCTAGTTTTTATTTTCAGCCATCACATTATGAATAGCTTGTTTTTTAAAAATACTAATTTTCATCCTCTATAATGAGAAGTACTTAGTATTTGCGCTCCACTTTTGGTAGCTTTTAATTTTTACCTTTCCAGCTATGATCTGAAGTCATTCCAAAAGTTATGGTCTGTTCTTTGTTTTCAGTAGAGGAGTTATAGTTTCATAAATTATCCACCTTCTCCAGATACATTGTAGAAATACAAACAGAATTGCATGTACCAACTGCAGAAGCCAAAGCATTGGGTATCACCTTCCTTGTTCATCCATGTTTTTTCCAATTGTTTTTGGGATTTTTGTTTCGTTTTGTTTTTGTTTTTGTTTTTTTTTGGAACAAGGACAATCATAACACAGTAATATTAATTCATTCCTTTATTCAACAAACATCTATTGAAAGTTTGCCATATGCCATGTACTTCCAAGTATTGGAGATACAGCACTAATCAAAGCAAAGTCCTTTTTCTCTTAGAGCATTCATTCTAATAAGTGGAGAAAGAATATAGATTGAATAAGTGTATACTCTATCAGGTTGTGATAAGCAGTATGAAGAAAAATTAAGTAAGGTATGGAGATGGAGACCAGTAGAGGTACTATTTTAGACAGGGTAGTCAGGGAAGGCTTTTCTTTCTGGTAAGATAATATCTAACTGGATACCCAAAAGACATGTGCATGCCTTAAGGAAAAATAATCCAGTAAGCAGGAACACCAGGTGCAAAGGCCCTGAGATGGAAGTGTGCTTGCTATATTCCCAGAAGGAGGCTAGTGAGAAGAGAGGTTCAGATGATATGGTGAGAGTAATAATGGGTGTGGAGGACATGGAATTCTGTATTGCCTTATAGGCCTCGGTAAAGACTTTGAAGGACTTTGAATTTTCCCCAAAATGGAGGATTTTTAGCAGAAAAGGTACATGATCTGAATTATAGTCTACAAGGATCATTATAACTACTGTACAGAAAACAGATTGCAAGGGAGCAATGACATAATGGATAGATAATCAATTCATAGGATAACCATTCAGTCAAGAGATGGTAGTGGTTTAGACCGGAATGATCATGATGGAGGTAGTGAAAGGGGAATTCCAAAATACTTTTAAGGTAAAGATGGTAAGATTTGTTTGTTGGATACAAAGTGTGAGATAAAGTGAGTCATTAGAGGTAACCTCAAAGTTTACCTGGATAACTTGCCAACAGTTGTTTTTACAGAAAGCCTTTCCTGACCATTTTTGTTTTTTTTTTCTAGGTAGTAGCCACTCTTACTCAATTTTTAATCAGAGCTAACAATTGTCCTTTAAGTCTATTAATGTGTCCCATTTTAACTTTTCTATAAAGAAATGGTCAACTTCTTAATGTTTAGTAGAGTTTGACACTCCTTTAAGTGATTTAAAAAGGTAGATTAACTTTTCTTTCTTGTAAATAATTATATTTTATGACAGATATAATATAGCTTGCTGACTAAGAAATGTGGAGAACCAGTTTGCTCGGGAACAGAGCTCTGTGGTCTCTCATAACTATTTCCTTTACTTCCTGAGGGCTTTCTAAATGCCACATTCAGAGTGGACTTTTCTCATCACCTCATTTAAAACACTCACCCATTACTTTTATCTCTTTACCTTGTTTTATTTGTCTCAGTTGTATTTATTATATGATATGTATATGCTCGTTTCTTATTTTTGTGTCTGTATCATCTCACTAAAATACAGATTTCATAAGGGCAGTGGCTTTAAAACAGCTGCTTCAGCTCAGTGGGCTATAATAGTAAGTTACCATAAATAAGTTGAACAAATATATGGTTTTAAATAGGTGTCCTTACATCACATAGTGGGTGTTTCTTAAATGGCAGCCTGAAAAGAATAATGGGTGTCCTTGTACATTGCTGGTGGGAATGAATATAAAATGGGATAGGCACTCTGGAAAACAATATGGCAGTTCATAAAAAAGTTATTCGTAGAATTACCATATGACCCAGCATTGCTCCTTCTGGGTGTATTCTCAAAAGAATAGCAAGGACAGATATTTATATACCCATGTTTGTAGAAGCAGAATTCACAATAGCCAAAAGGCAAACCAGGTATCCATTGGCAGATGCATGGATAAATAAAATACGATGTATGCATGCAATGTGATATTCTTCATTCTTAGAATGAAATTCTGGCATATGCTGGAACATGGATGAAATTTGAAGACATTACGCTAAGTAAAATAAGCCAGTCACAAAAGGACAAATCTATGATTTTATTTTATGAGATACATAAAGTAGTCAAATTCATAGAGACAGAAAGTACAGTGGTAGTTGCTAGAGGCCAGGGAGAATAAGGAATAAAGAGTTATTGTTTAATGGAAACAGAGCTTCAGTTAAAGAAGATGAAAATGTCGAGGTGGATAGTGGTGATGGTTGCACAACAATATGAATGTACCTGATGCCACAGAGCTGTATACTTAAAAATGGTTAATTTGGTAAATTTTATGTTATGTATATTGTACCACAATTTAGAAAAAAAAAAGTTCTGAGCTTGAACCTCACATTGACCTTCTTGGCTTTCTGGACTTACTCACTGTTGGTTGGTTGGTTGGTTTGCTTGTTTGTTTGTTTGCTTGTTTGATTTTTGAGATAGATTCTCTCTGTCTCCCGGGCTGGAATGCAGTGGCGCGATCTTGACTCCCTGCAACCTCCATCTACAGGGTTCAAGTGATTCTCATGCCTCATCCTCCTGAGTAGCTGGATTACAGTCATCTGCCACCATGCCAAGATAATTTTTTCTATTTTTAGTAGAGACGGGGTTTCACTGTGTTGGTCACTCGACTGGACTCGAATTCCTGTACTCGAATTCCTGGCTTCAAGTGATCTACCCACCTTGGCCTCCCAAAGTGTTGGGATTGCAGGTGTGAGCCACCATGCCTGGCGTGGACTTACTCACTTTCTGCTCTAGGCTTTTACATAGAATCGAATCTGAAACATTTAACCTAACGTTGACCAACATGCGGGTTTGCCACTATTATTCCAAGTTCTGTAATTTTGTACGTCTTCATTTTAAAGTCCCTAAGCTCATGTTGTTAATGGTTATTTTCCCAATGTTTTACTTTATCATGTATATAAAATTCTTACTTTAAAGTCACAAATTCCACTTTCTGATATCGAGGTTCTATAAGGTTGTAGTCTTAATTGGTGTACATATAACAGTTACTCAGTAAGTTACCATAAATAAGTTGACACGGTGGTTCACACCTGTAATCCCAGCATTTTGGGAAGCCAAGGGAGGAGGATCACTTGAACCCAAGAGTTGGAGACCAGCCTGGGAAACATGGCAAAACCTGTCTCTACAAAAAAAAAATACAAAAATTAGCCAAATGTAATGTTACGTGTCTGTAGTCCCAGCTACTCAGGAGGCTGAGGTGAGAGGACCACCTGAGCCCAGGAGGTTGAGGCTACAGTGAGCCATGACCATGTCACTGCACTGCAGCCTGGGGGACGGAGTGAGATCCTGTCTCATTCTCCTATGAGACTCTTAATGGGTGGTTTACTTTCATTTTTTCATTATTTTTTAAAAAATTTCCTAGTTATTGGTTCTCGTGTTTTTATTCTCACATCATAAGTATCATAAGTTATTTATTTCTTATGACTGTTGTCAGTATCTCTCTGAATCTAATGAGACAAATCACAAAGTAATTTTAAACAAGGAGAGTTTAATATAAAGAATGATGAAGCTATGATATGTTAGTAACTATAAAAGTGTAAAGAGAACTATAACAAAGATACTAGGCCTGAAGGAGGAGAATATTTAAGGAAGGAACAGCTTGGAAGAGGGTCCTTCCCCAAAGTTGGAGTTCAGACCTTGTTAGTGAAGGTATAGTCCACTGGCGCCAGAGTTGGTCTGTAGTTGCTGGGTAAGCAGGAAACAATCTTTTGGGATCACAGTCAAGCTGAGGCTCCTGGATGGGCTTGCAAAGGTAGTTACAGTGCCATTGACTGGTGGCATGTTCTAGAATATGTACTATTGTGTTGGGAGAGCCTCAGAAAGATGATCAAGACAGGGATCCAATGGACAAAAGGATGGAGATGGGAAATTTGGAAGGGGTTGATGGTATTGTGTGGACCAGAAATAAGCTGGGGCATTTTGAATGGGTTTTGAGAAAAGAAAGCGCTATATTTTTCTCTCTCCTCTAGTCTTCATATATTTAAAATACATGTAAATGTAAATGTTCTTTCCATTAATATCTTTTCATCTTGATTGCTTTAACTGAAGCTTTTATTATCTCCATCCTAAGGGACTGCATTATTCTCCTAATTTATCTTCTTGCCTTCAGAATCTTCCTCTCCCAATCTAGTCTCATTTTTATAAAACAAAGTCTAATATGATACTTACCTGCTTTAAAATATCTTAGTGATCCCCCACTGCAGAATAATGTGACTTTGAAGGGTCAAGTTTCTGCCTATTCTGTTAGTTTATTTTCATCCCACTGTCCCGTAGTCATCCTAGGAACCTTCTGCATTCAGCTTTCCAAAGATTTTCAAGCATCATTTTCTTCTCCTTTGCATATTTTGTTCCTTCTCCTCCCTTAACTTTGCATCTGGAAATACCTATCAATCTTTTAAAACTGATATGCCACCTAGGGTTTTCTTGTTTGCCCAAACCTTCCTCACTGCTAACTGACCATTTCACTTTGAACATGCTTTCATTTGTTTAAGTATCTCTCATCCCGCTTTGTACTGAGTTTTGCTTCCTATTCATCTCTTTTCTCTTGCAATTTACACAGCACATAGTGGGTGCTTAATAAATGTTTGTTATCTGAACAAATAAACCTGCATTCTTGGCTTTAATATTCTTTTACTCAGATAATATGAGTGTCTACCCTAACTTAAAAAGATGGGGTTCAGAATGATACATACTATACTTGAGAGTTATTTGGGCCTTCTGTGTTTTATGCCTGTAAAAGAAATAAAACCTTATTTCTGTAATTTCTTCATTTTCCTAATGTTTAGATATTTCTACATGATAGATAAAGCAAGTTACAGATAAGGAAAGTAAGATGAAAATGAGCCAACTGCTTAAATGAATGATGGAGTTGGAATAGAAACCAATTCATTTTGGATTGTCTTCCTTTGTTCTCACTACTATTACAAGATCACTTAGATAAATATGTATTTATTGAGCCCCTACTATGTAACAAACATTGTGTTAGACCTGTGATTCTAGGTTTTTCCCACCTCTAAGATTCTCTGATTAGTTAGTAAGATTTAAGTCTCAAACAAAACTTCATAAAATTGTTCTAAAGTAGGTAATTGTGTTACATATTTGGAGTTATTATAAAATTGCTATAAAATTAACACATATTAAAGTACAATAAAATCCCTGAAGGCACAAAAAATGTATCTTGGATATGCATATGTACATATGTGTAAATATTTATAATTTAAAAAATTTGTACATAACTATAATAAGGGGGATGATGACCCCTGTTTGAATTCCTGTCCCTGAAAACATTCATCATTCTAATTCCTAAGAAGCACTTAAAATTATAGTACCAGGAGATAATACCATCTCTGGCCAAGTTTACTTTCTGGTCTAGATGGGCCTTTTGTAGTTAGTTGACTCTGCTTTTCTGTAGCATTAAGCAAAGTTGGTTTATAATAAGGTTTTAGCATAAAAGTTAATGCCCTGATTTATTCTCAGAAGTGGTTAGCTGTAGTTGATGCAGATAGCCACTAGAATGTATTCATATAAACATCTTCCATTTTAAAATGTTAAGAAAATATACCTTAATTATTCAGTTGCATTAGATACATGTTATTCAGTAATATGCCTGAACCAGAGACTTAGGGATTTCAGATGCTCAGTTGTTAAAGGAATACAAAATATGCTCATTTGTTCAAGGAATACAAAATATGCATGTTTTAAAATGCAATACATCATGCTTCTGGCCCAGTGTTTTACCCATGTAATTTTATGATTCCATAACTAAAATAAAACAGCTGAAAGGGAACCATTATGTTATCAAACACTATATCATACCTTGCTGAGTTTGCAAAAATGTAAAGCATAATACGTAATTTTATCTTCAGGAAGTTTATAACCTAATAAGATTCAATACACATAAAACCTTTAATGTACAATTAAGTGATAAAGTATTAAGACTATAAGTGTTCTAGGAGTTAGATAATCTTAAAACAGTTTTTAGAGATAATCTAATTAAATATCTCATTTTATTGATGAGGAAACAAAAGTTTGGACTAGCTGTTTAACTCAAAACTCTGCCCAGTGTTACACTACTGGATAATGTCAGAACCAGATTAAGAACCCAGGTTTCCTGACTTTCACCTTGTACTCTTTCCATTTGTAAATACCCATAAGTCTGTGTAGAATGGGCTTGATTTGAGGCATATAGAAGAAATGAGATATTATGGGTAGGTCATAATGAGAAGAGCTGTTCCACAATAGAAGGGACAAGAGGAAGCTTAGAAGATCTGGCACAGAGCATAGGGAGTGGCCTAATAAGAGTAGAAGGTACACAGTAGGAATTAATTTCAGTTAGTAACCTGGGTCTGGATTGAAGAGGTCCTTGCAAAACAGGTAGTTTTTATGGGGTAGGCACCTGAATGCTTTTGTAGATTTCTTGAGCAGAATGACTTGATAAAAATTATATTGGTTTTATCAACTTTGAAGCTCAGTTTGATGGTAACCATGAAGGACTGAAGTACTATTGAGGCAGGAAAATACTATTAATGACTAGTGAAAGAAGTTTTATGGATCTCACATGGTTTCTGGAAGACCAATAGATGTATTACTATAGTAACACGTAGAAAAAGGACAGACATTTCTATGTGGTCCTTAGTTCTCTCTTTTTTTTAATCCAGCGTGTCAGTCCTTTTATATTTGCTTCCTAATTATGTATTTACATTTTCTTTATTTTTCTTAACTATGTATCTGAGCTTTATGTTTTTTTTCTGAAAGTTTTAATTAAAATCAGCTTTACAATACGTTGAATTGATTTGGCCTTCTTTTTCTCATGATCCTGTTATTCAGTGACTATTTTCTTCAAATATTTGTTTCCATTACTTTTGTTACTTTTATAGACATATTTTTAGTAGTTGCAATTTCGCATCTACCCAGCCTTTATGGGTTGATAATATTGGTTAACATTGACTCCTAGGGTACAATCTCATCAATTATGTAGGTGTAGAGTTAAGATATAATGACCACCAAGCCTAAAAAAGCAACATCAACTTTTACTCCAGTAGCAGTGGAGTCATTATTTACCAAAAGAAAGCAGATTCAGCAGAGATCTGTTGGAATGCCTATGTTATGCCCTATTAATCTAAAACAGTTACATGATAATTCTCTAAGATTGAGCTGTTTTTAATAATTATGTATGAGAAAACATTTTATGGGCTTTTAGCCAGAAGAGTTTATATATAAGTGGTAATAGAGGAACATTGTTAAATTCTTGAATCTTGGAGGCAATGTGATATAATCGACTTTGGGGCTCTGAGATCAGCTTTGTATTCTGACTCTTTCACTTACTAACTTTGTGACTGTGGGCAAGTTACTTGACCTCTCTGGGCCTTAACTTTTTGCAGATGAGAATAATATAACTTCCTGACAAGAATTTTAAAAGAATAGAAGGCAGTTATACAAAATGTCTGATAAAAGTTTTGGCACATACAGGTTTCTTCCCAAAGATGAAAAAGTCCTACTGCTAAGTATAGAAAGGGAGATACAAGTAAAGTGTCTTCATTATTTGTTAGAGCTTTGTGCCCATAGGTCCTTACATTGTCTTAACTTATGTGATCTACAGTGATCTAAAGTAGGATGTGTGGTCTTAAGAAAGCATATAATTTTTACCTTTTTGTACAGCTTGAACAAAAATGGTCAGTTGTGCTCTGAGGTCCTAGGTGTCTTCTAGATATAAGTAAGTGGGAAGAAGGACAAGAGGCATTTAACAGAACCTCAGGTCCTACTTCTAGCAGAGCAGCTGTACTTTTCTGTTTTACCATTTGCATTTCTGTGTAAGATATTGATTAAACAAAGGGGTCTGTGTATTACAGAAAGGCTTGAAAAACCAAAAGCAGGGTCAAGCATTCTATTTCTTGACTTACCTTTTTCTCGGATTCTACCCTGCTTTCTCCTTGGTGTTTTAAAGTTTGTGGGAATGGGTGGAGTTAGGGTGGGGATAGGGAGGAATTGCATTCTGTCTTACTGCATGGATTTCTCAGAGAACAAAACATAACAAAAGGACAAGTGTCCTATGCAAAGAGGACATTCCTGGTAGAAAAATTCCTTGACCTCCTTAGCTCTCGTGTTGAACTCTACCTACAAAGAACCATGTTTGGAGACTTCATCACAGATTTCCAACTGTGAAATAACAAATCCAGACATCTTGCCTCTGATTACTTCCTCCTATCTGACTACATTGAGATCTCTTTACTAGACCCTTATTATTTTCATTACCTTATCTATCTTAGACTCCAATCACTTTACTCTCATTTCAGTGTCTGCAAGAACTTTTCCCATTAGTCATCTTTATATCAACCAGTAAGAACTATGACCCTTGATAAATCTTACCTGACTTTACTGCCATCAAGCACTTTTGGAGAAAATAACACATCGGGTTAATGATTACCTATAATTTCCTGAGGTCTGGGTTCCACCCTTTTTAATCATCTGAGGAATTTTTCTTTCCTCCACCTTCTCCCTGTAAGCTTTTCACTGTCAACATTTAAACATATACAAATAAATCCAAGAATCAAATGAAAGTAACAAATTAATCAACTTTTTGTTTCAGCTGCAACTCCCTTTCTCGCCCCACAGTCAGATTTTTTAAACAAATTGTTTATTTTCATGGTCTTTAGCCCATTCCAGTATAGCTTCTGCTCCCATAACCCAAACTGCTTTTGTAAATTTGTTTCACTTCCCTACTTAGTACTTAACAGCTTTCTCATTACCTTCTGATAGTCTCATATCCCTGACATTATATTTACACAATTCTATCTTTCCTTTCTAGCTATAAGCACTTTTTTTTTCATTTCATGACTGTGGTTAATAATCTTCGTCTCTGGGTTTTTGCAGGTTCCATCTTTTAACTGGCAAACACTCTCCGCTTTCCTCAACTCCTCCCACCTAACTGTTCAGTTATCAGATGTCATCTTCCAAAGCAGGTTTACCTTGACCTGAACTGGCTGAGTTAGTTCTCCTGCTTTATTTATACCTTCTCTACACAGCACTTGTCACATTTGTAATAATTTGTTTATCATTCTTTCTGTGCCTTTTAATGTTGTCTTCTATAGAGTAGGGATCCCACTGGTTATAGGACTGGTTACTTGAAGGGAGTTCAAAAAATATTTGTTGAAGAAATGACTGAATAAATTAACAACTTTAACCTTTCCCAGTCCAGTGCATCAATTTTGTCCTTGGCCTTATTAGAGTTTCTTTTCCTTAGCAGCATAATGAATTTTAAGTGAAGAAAAACTGTTAGTTATTCCACTAGAGTTACTAAGCACTGTAGCCCATAGTGCATCATAGGTGCACAACATATATACTTTCCTTTATTGTCCTCTGCTTTTTGCTATAAAAAGAATAGAAATATGTAATAAGGCCTTCCACAAAATTCAACAGCCCTTTTTGCTAAAAACTCTCAGTAAACTAGGTATTGATGGAACATATCTCAAAATAATAAAAGCTGTTTATGACAAATCCACAGCCAATATCATACTGAATGGGCAAAAACTAGAAGCATTCCCTTTGAAATCTGGCACTAGACAAGGATGCCCTCTCTCAATATAGTATTCAATATATTCAATATTGAATTCAATATTGAATATATTGAATATTGAATTCAATATTGAATATATTGAATATTGAGTATTCAATTTAGTATTAGAAGTTGTAGTCAGAGTAATCAGGCAAGAAAAGGAAATAAAGGGCATTCAATTAGGAAAGGAGGAAGTCAAATTGTCTCTATTTGCAGACGACATGATTGTATATTTAGAAGACCCCATCGTATCAGCTCAAAATCTCCTTAAACTGATAAGCAACTTCAGCAAAGTCTCAGGATACAAAGTCAATGTGCAGAAATCACAACCATTCCTGTGCACCAATAACAGACTTAAAGAGAGCTAATCAAGAATGAACTGCCATTCACAATTGCTGCAAAGTATATAAAATACCTAGGAATACAACTAACAAAGGATGTGAAGGACCTCTTCAAGGAAAACTACAAAGTACTGCTCAAGGAAATAAGAGAGGACACAAACAAATGGAAAAACATCCATGCTCATGGTTAGGAAGAATCAATATTGTGAAAATGGCCATACTGCCCAAAGTAATTTATAGATTTAATGCTGTCACCATCAAGCTACCTATGACCCTCTTCACAGAACTGGAAAAAACCACCTTAAACTTCATGTGGAACCGAGAGAGAGCCCGCATAGCCAAGATAATTCTAAGCAAAAAGAACAAAGCTGGAGGCATCACACTACCTGACTTCAAACTATACTACAAGGCTACAGTAATCAAAACAGCATGGTACTGGTACCAAAACAGAGATATAGACCAGTAAGTAAAACAGAACAAAGGCCTCAGAGGCAATGCCACACATCTACAACCATCTGATACTTGACAAACCTGACAAAAACAAGCAATGGGGAAAGGATTCCCTGTTTAATAAATGGTGTTGTGAAAACTGGCTAGCCATGTGCAGAAAGCAGAAACTGGACCCCTTTCTGACATCTTATGCTAAAATTAACTCCAGATGGTTTAAAGACTTAAACATAAGACCTAACACCATAAAAACCCTAGAAGAAAACCTAGGCAAAACCATTCAGGACATAGGCGTAGGCAAGGACTTCATGACTAAAACACCAAAAGCAATGGCAACAAAAGACAAAATAGACAAAGGGGATCTAATTAAACTCCAGAGTTTCTGTTCAGCAAAAGAAACAATCATTAGAGTGAACTGGCAACCAACAGAATGGGAAAAAATGTTTGCAATCTACCCATCTGACAAAGGGCTAATATCCAGAATCTATAAAGAACTAAAACAGATTTATAAGAAAAAAACAAACACATTCAAAAGTGGCTGATGAACATGAACAGACACTTTTCAAAAGAAGACATATATGAGGCCAACAAACATTTGAAAAAATGCTCATCATCACTGGGCATTAGAGAAATGCAAATCAAAACCACATTGAGATACCAACTCAACGCCAGTCAGAATGGCACACATTAAACAATCTGGAGACAACAGATGCTGGAGAGGATGTAGAGAAATAGGATCACTTTTACACTGTTGGTGGGAGTGTAAATTAGTTCAACCATTGTGGAAGAGAGTGTGGCCATTCCTCAAGGATCTAGAAATAGAAATTCCATTTGACCCAGCAATCTCATTACTGGGTGTATACCCAAAGGATTATAAATCGTTCTATTATAAAGACACATGCATACGCATGTTCACTGTGGCACTGTTTACAATAGCAAAGACCTGGAACCAACCCAAATGGCCATCAATGATAGATTGGATAAGGAAAATGTGGCACATCTATACCATGGAATACTGTGCAGCCATAAAAAAAGATGAGTTTGTGTCCTTTGTAGGGACATGGCTGAATCTGGAAACATCACTCTCAGCAAACTGACACAAGAACAGAAAAACAAACACTGCATGTTCTCATCATAGGCAGGTGTTGAACAGTGACAATACAGACACAGGAAGGGGGAGCATCACACCCTGGGGTCTGTTGGGGATGCTAGGGGAGGAACAGCAGGAAGTGGGGAGGTTGGGGAGGGATAATATGGGGAGAAATGCCAGATACAGGTGACGGGTATGGAGGTAGCAAACCATACTGCTATGTATGTACCTATGCAACAGTCCTTTATGTTTTGCACATGTATCCCAGAATCTAAAGTGCAATAAAATATATATGTGTAAAAATTTTTTTTTTAAATTTCAAATCTTAGGAAGCTGAGTATTTCGTTTCTTATGGCACTTTTAATCAAATCGCATTATTTATTGAGTATGACTTCTTGTATATCCTAAAGTTAAAACATAATAGACAAGTGAGTCACGTTTCTAAAAAGCAAAACAAAAGCTTTGAAAACAGTATAGGAAAACATGTGTTCAAAAGAGACCCCAGAATTTCTGTTTTCTTCCTGAATATATTAGACCCATTTCAGTTCCTAATGCTGTGGAATAAATGAAATGTTATGAAACTTAAAATTAGGAACTATCTGAAAGCTACATGTTTAGCTAAAATATATGGTAAATTAATGAACATACAAAGGAACAGATAGCAGTGCCAGTGTGTTTGTTTTGTAAATTTTATTTATGTGCAAAATAGTAATTGCATATGAATTTAAATATAATTGTATACATATGTTTAGAAATTTCTGCCATATTTGATGGATTTGTAAATAGTATTAGAATTTCTTTTTCTACAGATATTTTAGTGATTAAAATTAACCTTTAAATTAATTGCACAGCTTCTTTATTCATGTAAAAAAATATCCAGCAACCTATCTATATATAGCTGTACAAAGAATGATTTGGACTACTGCTACAAAGTAGATTAAATGATTTCTAAATTACTTCATGTATTAACACTTACATATATTTATAGGCTATTCTAATTTAAATATTGAACAGAAATTTGGAAATGAATATAGTTTGTTTTTAACTGAGTTGAGAAAGCATAGTATAGTAATTAGATTCTTTAAAAAAAAAAAAAAACAAACATTTTTATAAATAAAATTGCTGGATTCCAAGTGTTTATACTTTAATTCAAACAACTTTATGTTGTAAACAATGTTTTTTAAAATATTTTCTTTACATCTTATACCTTATTTTATTGAAGTTATAGCCATATGTCTTGGGCGGAATTCTAAAGAGAGTAATAAGGGACTTTACCCTATAATAACAGAAATAGTTTGGTAATATAGGAACCAAGCGACAGCTTTTCTTTTTCAAATATATAGATTCAGATATGGACAGAAATCTTTAGGGGTGACCTAAAACATCATTATGTCAGTTTACAGCAGAAGGTTTACTCTGTTAGTTTCCAGCAGCTATAATGGAAACTAACCTAGATGAACATTGGTACCTACTTTGTAGTAAGTGTCTGATTTTATTTGACCAATTAGTACTCATGATGGAGAGGGAAATAACTTGTCCATGACCTGTTGTGATAAACTCCTAAGGGACAAGCTTTGATTACCTCTTAGGTTTATTGTTTTTGCCTTGTTAAGCCCACTTAAAGTGTATTCTACAGGCAGAATACACTGGGTGTGGTGGGGATGGAATTTTTTTGCTATAATTAGAGCCAAAAATGTTGATTTAGAGTAATCTGTTTTTGCCTCTATTCTACCAATAATTGTGTGATATTAGAAATATCTTTCTTGTGTTTCTTTTTTTAATGGAACACTTCACAAATTTGTGCAGGGGCCGTGCTAATCTTCCCTGTATCTTTCCAATTTTAGTATATATGCTATTGAGGTAAGTGAGCACATGGTCAGTCCCTCCCTCCCTCCTTCCCTCCCTCCTCCTTTCCTTCCCTCCCTCCTCCTTTCCTTTCCTTTCCTTTTTCCTTTCCCCTTTCCCCTTTCCCCTTTCCCCTTTCCCCTTTCCCCTTTCCTTTCCTTTCCTTTCCTTTCCTGTCGTCCCTCCCTCCCTCCACCCTTCCTTCCTTCCTATCTTCCTTCCTTCCCTCCCTCCCTCCCTCCCTCCTTGTCTGGTTCTGTCTTCGAGGCTGGAGTGCAGTGGCATGGTCTTGGCTGAACTTCCACCTCCCAGGCTTAAGCAATCCTCCCACCTCTGCCTTCCAAGTAGCTGAGACTACACGTGCACACCATCACACTAGACTGATTTTTGTATTTTTTGGAGAGGGGGTTTCTCCATGTTGTCCATTCTATTCTTGATCTAGTGAGCTCAAGCAACTCACCTACCTTGTCCTCTCAAAGTTCTGGGATTACAGGCATGAGCTACTACACCTGGCCCATGTGTTTGTTATTAATAAAGGTTATGCTATAAGTCACATAATACCATTGTGAAAACAATATTTGCTACATAATTCCTTAAACAGTGTTTTACAAGAATAAAAAAAATTATTGATGGCTCATTGTATGTTAGGGTTTATTCTGAGTGCCTTAGGTTCCACCTCCCTCTGTGGATGCCAAAGTGGGGCAGATAATTCCTCTCATAACTCTTGTGACAGCAAGAGTTTGGGGCATATGACCTCCTGTGACAGAGTTTCCATCAACCAGTTGGAAATCTCTGCATGAGACTGCACATCTAGGAAAAGTGATGCAAAGAAGCAGGGATAGTTTAGAATTTAGTCTTCTCGTGGCTAGAGCAGCATCCGTTGTCTCATACCAGTGGATATACTGGTACCAGCAGTGGTGGTGGTACCACATTCTCAGCAGAGGCTTCCTAGGCTATCTTTCTTTTCAGCATGATTTTGGTTGCAGTTCTGGCTTCATAACCTTCTTTAGTGCCATCTTGTTTCCAAGTCTGTTTCGATAGTGTCATCATTTTTTGTGCCATCGAATCCTTTCCTACTTAACCAGAAATCACTTCTATTTTTTGTGACCAAGATCTTGGACTAGTACAGTTCTCTTGGAAAAATTGGTCTTAATCTCTAACTGTTTGGAAATACCTTATTACTTTTTTATAGCCACAGCTGCCAAAACCCTTAATTTCAGTTAACACTCTAAAAGGAATTTAAGAGAGGGGAAATAAAAGTTTTCATTATTTAAGTCATAACATCAGAGGAAAACAGTAATGAAAATCTAATGAATAGTACTATTTTCAAGAAATTATTCATCTATTTGTGCAAAATGAAAACTTTAAAGCATATTTTTAGTTGTTACTGTTTACTAATATTATCTTTATTATGAAAGGAAATAATTTGTACTGGGCATGTACTCCTGATCTTCTGAAAAAATCCCTTGATTTTTCTTTGGTGAATCTATCCCTTTCCTGCTCTTAGAGTAAGGCTACCTCCACCAACTCAGAGATGATTCATATGACCTATCGCTAAGCAATCAGCACACTTTACTCCTTCAGCAAAGTGATTAGTTGATATTGGATGAGTATATATGAGGATACCTCCACTGAAACATAGCTGTAACAGATTCAAGCACCACAGCCTCATACATCACTTGGAGCTGAGAAGAAGCCCAAAATATCAGAAAGTAGGACTGAGAGGATAGAGGGAGAGAAACTTGAGTCCTGATGGTATATTTTGAGGCCAAAATATATACCTAGTCGAAAATGTGATGAAACTTTTATAATTAGGAACTGTTTGAAAGCTAAATATGCAGCTAAAATATTTGATTAATATGTGGAAGAATAGATAGCAGTGACAGTGTATTCGTTTTGTAGAATTTTATTTATATACAAAATAATTGTGCATTTACGTACAAAAATTGCTACCATATTTTATAGTTTGATAAATATCTAGCTATTCCTAAACCTATTTCTAATCCTATAGTTTCAGTCCCATGACCTATTTTACTGCCTTTTTGCTTACACTGGTTTGGGTTAGGTTTTCTGTCGTTAGCAACTGAGAGTTCTCTGTTTCTTTGGAATATAAATGCTAAATCATCTTAAGTTGGGATTGTAAGGGATTGCTACCATGTTTTGAGGAACACCTCTTACTTATATCTTAGTTACATATAACTTTTGACCTGAAATATTATTAATATAGAAAGCAACTAATAACTTTAAGGTGAAATACTAATCCAGAAAGATAAGAATGAAAACTCAAACTTTAAGTTCTATAAAACTTTGAGATAACAATTTGTTTACTTTCAGAATGATTTAAATTGATAGAGTATAAGTTGGGGAACAAACACTTTAGGTGAATATTTAAGTCATGTAAAATAGGTATTTTTAAAAGTCAAATTAAACATATCAAATTTGCTGTAACTGTATATTTTATTTGTGATAAGCACTTTTCTACATTTTACACCCTGTTGCCTTATATAACTTTATGCAGTTTTGACATTATAACATTGTGATTTTCTGTCAAACATCATGAATGAAAATATGAGTGTATAAATGAGAGAATCATGCTACTTCCAGATTTTGGTATATATTCTAAGTAGGAAAATATATTTATCAACACTTTCTTTAACTTTGCCAACGCCATTCGTATATGCTTCTATTTAGCATTCACTAGTCATTCCTGACCTGAAATTGGAATTTTCTTCATTTTCCCTCTTGCTTGTGAGTGAAGCAACCATGTCTGTGAGTGTTGAAATGGACAAAGAACTTCCAGAAGCGCTGCCTAGAAAATATGACATCAAGAGCTTTCTAAATGAAGGCTCTTTTGAGTGCTGGCACCAGAGACCTAACACAGATTAACTTTATCAAAATGGGAAATTGATTGACTCAAATAGCTGTGATGAAATAAGAAGTGAATCTCTAGCCTCGGCCATTACAGAATCCAGGGGTTCTAGCACCATACAGTTTGGTCTCTGCATCCTTCGGTTTTGTTTTCCTCTGTGTTGGCTTTATTCTCTGACAAGGTCTCTCCATGGACTGCCTATGTACAGATGTGTATCATTCTTGTAGTTCCAGATTTCAAATAAGTATGAGTGACTGTTGTTTTCCCCAGTGGTATAATTTGCAAGGGGAAAAATGTAGTGGCCTCGCTTGGTTCTCATGACTACTTGGGTTTGTGGAAGGAAGGTCACATGGTTGATAAGTCTCTCAGAATCACATTGAATGGCGTAGTGGTATTTCTGAAAAAGAAAAGATGCTAGTCAGACAGATATAGATGTCTTCTTAAGTAGGGCTCATCTTGTTTCCATTGCAAGCTGCTCTCCTTACTTTTGTTTCACTACCTAATATACCATAATTGAATTCAGTTGAATTAATCTTGCCTTCTTTTTAGATGATGAAAACACTACTTCTGGCAAGATTGTTTATATTTAGTGTAAATTAGATCAGAATTGTTTCTCCTATTATGTAGCTGGGATCGCTTTTATTGAAGGATTGGGAATTTTGGCTGTGAGAAGGAAAGTTGGTATTTTGAAGCCTGGCAATGTAGCAAAGTGGTAGGCAGCATGGACTTTGGAAGTTATGTCGACCTAAGTATGAGTCCTGGGACACAATGACTTCTAATCTATGTGACCTTAGCCAAGTCACTTATTTTTTTTAATGCCCATTTTTTAACCTGTAAAATGAAAACAATAATACCTATCTCATAGAGTAGTTATGGAAATGAAAGGAAGCCAACTAGGTAAAGTATTTATTACAATCCTTAACACATGGTGGGTGTTCTATAAGTGGCAGCTGGTATTGTTACCGCCGGTACTAATAACAGTAATAATAAACACTGCCCTTTTGCCATGCCTGTTCCTTATGGTCCCCCAACTACCTAGAATTAAGTTCTGTTGTTCAGCTAAGAACACATTAAATAAAGATGTTAAATTTTATAAACTAGTCTGGAAACCTTACTACTTCTTATAACGTTAGTTCTGTGGGGAAATTGGTTTAAGTTTTTTTCAACCTAAAGAAAATATATTTTTGTAACGTAATGCATTTTTCAATGAGATTTGCGTATATGTGTGTTTGTTAAAAATTATATATAGTTCTTGTGAGGGACAGGCAGTCAAGTAAGTGAGGGTCAGAATCTGTTTAATAATAAGCAGAACCAAAGTAGATTCTGTCAGAATAAAGTATATTTGCAGGGGCTGCTGACTGCTATACAAAGTTGTATAACGATCATGTGGATTGCTTGGGGGGTCTGCTTAACTTGGATTAATTAAGCTACAAATGAAATTTCAAGCCTTTTCATTTGGTTTTTGTATTCAGATACTTAGCACTTCACTTTAAAAGTGCTGTTATAACTTGTGACCCTGTAGAGTGGTAGGCTGATTGAGTCAATATTAGGAAATGTTATAATATGCAATGAATTCCCCCGAATTTGAGACTATTCATTATGAAAACTGATCTCAATGAAAGCTATACAGATATGCCAAGATAAAAGTACATAGCCACATACATGGTGGGAAAGTCAGTGTATTGTCCTTGTTCCTATTAATAATATACAATACAGATAAACATTTTAAAAGCTATTCATATTCAGAGAATTTAGAATAATTGTATTGATACATATTTGAAAAAATTATTTACTACTTACAACTGTTATCAATGAGAATAAGTTCATGGATAAATAATCTTAGACATACAGAGCTATAATATTACTTTCTAGTATTAAAAATCTTGCTCTTGTGAGATCATGGCAGATGGGAGGCAGGACTAGATTGCAGCTCCAGACAGAGCAGTCTGTGGAGGCTCGCATTGTTAATTTTAACTCCAGATTGACTGCAAGAACAAACCAGCAATCCCGGAGGACCCACAGACCATCTAAAGGAAGCAAACTGTTACTGCAGTACCCAGGAAACACCCCAAATATTGTGAGTGCCCCAACTGTGGAAATAGGAAAGGCAGACACCCCTCTCCCAAACACATACCCTCACTAGAGAAACTGACGGTCTGTTTGTGGGAAAGTTTCTAACTTTACCTGGAGCTGAGTAAATTTAGAGAGCCAAGCAAAATACAGGGGTAAAGGAAGCAGCAGAGAGGCCCATGGAGCTCACTGAGTCCAAAGCAGGTAATTCCTGCCTGGCACCAAAGGGATCCATCTGGAGGGCAGACATAAAACTCCACAGGGAGAAGCACATCTCTAGCTGAACTTCGTAACAGTTTGAATGGGGTAAGAAGCCTCCTGGCCAGAACTCAGGGAGGGCACAAATATGGTGTGCAGACTCAATACGAGGGGGAAAAACCAACCCCTTTTCTTTCGCAGCTGGAAGGTGGGTAGCCTGGGGCAAGTTTTCAAGCCAATCTCACCCACCACCTGGAAACAGAATTGGGGATATTGGTGGGGGCATGATGGAAGTGAGACCGGCCCTTCAGTTTGCGTAAGAGCTAGATGAGGCCTGTGACTGCTGGCATTCCCCCACTTCCCTGACAACTGCATGAGTCAGCAGAGGCAACCATAATCCTCCTAGGTACACAACTCTAGTGACCTGGGAATCTCACCCTCATCCCTAACAGCAACCTCGGCAATACCCGCCAAAGGAGAGTGTGAGCTCAGACACATCTAACCCTGCCCCCACCAGATGGTCCTTCCCTTCCCACCCTGGTAGCAGAAGACAGAGGGCTTATAATCTTGGGAATTCTAGGGCCCTGCCTACCAGTGGTCCCTCTCCATACTGCTATAGCTGATGCTTTCTGGAAAGTGCCACCTCCTGGTAGGAGGCAACCAGCACTGAAATAGAGCATTAAACCACCAAAGCTAAGAACCCTCACAGAGTTTACTGCACACACCACCCCCCCCCCCACTACCTCCACTGCAGCAGGTACTGGTATCCACAGAAGAGAGACCTATAGACAGTTCACATCACAGGACTCTGTTCAGACAACCCCCAGCCTGGAGCCAGGTAGACTTGCAAGGTGGCTAGACCCAGAAGAGTGACAGTAAAACTGCAGTTTGGCTTACTGGAAACTACATCCATAAGAAAATGGGGAGAGTATCAAGGGAACACCCCGTGGGACAAAAGAATCTGAACAATAGCCTTTAGCCCTAGACTTTCCCTCTGACAGAGCCTACCTAAATGAGAAGGAACCAGAAAACCAACTCTGGTGATATGACAGAACAAGGCTCTTTAACACCCCCCCAAAAATCACACTAGTTCACCAGCAGTGGATCCAAACCAAGAAGAAAGCCCTGATTTACCTGAAAAAGAATTTAGGAGGTGAGTTATTAAGCTAATCAGGGAGGCACCAGAGAAAGGCAAAGCCCAATGCAAGGAAATCCAAAAAACAATACAGGAAGTGAAGGGAAAAATGTTCAAGGAGATACCTTAAAGAAAAAACAATCGGATGGATCCAAGATGGCCGTTTAGGAACAGCTCAGGATTGCAGCTCCCAGTGAAAGCGCAGAGGGTGAGTGGACACCGTGTTTTTATTTCCCACAGACTAGGAAATTCCCGGGCAGAGGTGATCCACGGTCGCCAGCGCGGCTGTTTCAGCCAGCGCCGGCCAGCGCCGCTGCTTTGCCCCGCGCGGCTGCTTTGCCCCGCGCGGCTGCTTTGCCCCGCGCGGCTGCTTTG
>NW_016107603.1:1698244-1710469 GCF_001604975.1 Cebus imitator
AAAAAAAAAAAAAAAGAAAAAACAATCAAAAATTCAGGAAACTTTGGACAAACTTAGAAATGTGAAGTGCTCTGGAAAGTCTCAGCAATAGAATTACAAGTTTAAGAAAGAAATTCAGAGCTGAAAGATAAAGTCTTCAAGTTAACCCAATTCGACAAAGACAAAGAAAAAGGAATAAGAAAATGTGAACAAAGCCTTCAAGAAGTCTGGGATTATGTTAAATGACCAAACCTAAGAATAATCATTGTTCCTGAGGTAGAATAGAATTCTAAAAGCTTGGAAAACATATTTGGGGGAATAATCCATGAAAACTTCTCCGGCTTTGCTGGAAACCTAGATATCCAACTACAAGAAGCACAAAGAACACCTGGGAAACTCTCACAAAAAGATCATGGCACATTGTCATCAGATTATCCAAAGTTAAGATGAAAGAAAGAATCTTAAGGGCTATGAGACAGAAGCACAAGGTGACTCATAAAGGAAAACCTATCGAATTAACAGCAGATTTCTCAGCAGAAACCCTACAAGCTAGAGGGGACTGGGACCCTATTTTTAGCCGCCTCAAACAAAACAGTTGTCAGCCAAGAATTTTGTACGCAGTGAAACTAAGCATCATATATGAGGGAAAAATAGTCTTTTTTGGAAAAATGAATGCTGAGAGAATTCGCCATTACCAAGCCACCACTACAAGAACTGCTGAAAGGAGCTCTAAATCTTGAAACAAATCTGGAAACACATCAAAACAGAACCTCATTGAAGCATGAATGACACAGGATCTATAAAACCAAAATGCAAAAACAAAAACAAAAGTACATAGGCAACAAAGAACACAATGAATGCAATGGTACCTCACATTTCAGTACTGACATTGAATGTTAATCGCCTAAATGTTCCACTTAAACCATACAGAACCACAGAATGGATAAGAACTCACCAACCAACCATCTGCTGCCTTCAGGAGACTCACCTAACACATAAGAACTCACCTAAAGTAAAGGGGTAGAAAAAGGCATTTCATGCAACTGGACACCAAAGGAAGCTAGCAGGTTAAGCTATTCTTATATCAGACAAACTTTAAAACAGCAACAGTTAAACGAAACAAAGAAGGACATTATATAATGGTAAAAGGCCTTATCCAACAGGAAAATATCACAATCCTAAACATGTATGCACCTAACACTGGAGCTCCCAAGTTTATAAAACAATTACTAATAGCCCTAAGAAATGAGATAGACAGCAACACAATAGTAGTGGTGGACTTCAGTACTCCACTGACAGCACTAGACAGGTCATCAAGACAGAAAGTCAACAAAGAAACAATGGATTTAAACTATACCTTGGAACAAATGGACTTAACAGATACATATGGAACATTTTATCCAACAGCCACAGAGTATGCATTCTATTCAACAGCACACGGAATTTTCTCCAAGATAGACCATATGATAGACCATAAAACAAGCCTCAACAAATTTAAGAAAATATTGAAATTCTATCAGGCACCCTCTCAGACCACAGTGGAATAAAACTGGAAATCAACTCCAAAAGGAAGCTTCAGAACCATGCAAATAAATGGAAATTAAATAGCCTGCTCCTAAATGAGCACTGGGTCAAAAACGAAATCAAGATGGAAATTAAAAACTTCTTTGAACTGAATGATGGTAATGACACTGTCAGGTCTCCATAGGCAAGCTTGGAGCCTGAAAGTCTGAAGTCCTGCTTGCCTCCGCTGATTGTCTCCCACCCCCCACCTGTGTTTGCCATTATCCCTAATTGCTACCAGCAAAGTTTCCCTGGACAAGGCCCTCACCCTACCCTGCTATCTTAACTGTTATTATGATAATATGACTACCCCTCACTCCACCCTACCATCTTAACGACTCTTAGCCCACCTGCCATTGTAACTAAACTTATGGTAATGTATACTCCTTGCCCCTACCCCCACTACTGTAACTGATCTTACTCTGTAACTTTCCACGGCCCACTGTAAACCTATAAAACCAACTCATCCCACTGCCCTTTGCTAACGCCCTTTTTGGCCTTAGCCTACCTGCACCCAGCTGAATAAACAGCCATGTTGCTCACACAAAGCCTGTTTGGGAGGGTCTCTTCATTCAAAGCATGCGTTTTTGATAGACACAATGTATGAAAACCTCTGGGATACAGCAAAGGCAGTACTAAAAGGAAAGTTCATAGCCCTAAACACCTAAATCAAAAAGATTGAAAGAGCACAAACTGACACTCTAAGGTTACACCCCAAGGAACTGGAGAAACAAGAACAAACCAAACTCAAACCCAGCAGAAGCAAGGAAATAACCAGGGTTAGAGCAGAACTAAATGAAATTGAAACAAAAACAATGCAAAAGATAAATGAAACAAAAAGCTGTTTCTTTGAAAAGATAAATAAAATTGATAGATCATTAGCAAGATTAACCAAGAAAAGAAGAGAGAAAATCCAAATAATCTCACTAAGAAACAAAACAGGAGATATTGCAGCTGACACCACTGAAATACAAAAGATCATTCAAGGCTACTGTGAACATCTTTACACACATAAACTAGAAAACTAAGAAGAGATGGATAAATTCCTGGAAAGATACAACTTTCTTAGCTGCTTAAATCAGCAAGAATTGGATACCCTGAACAGACCAATAACAAGCAGTGGGATTGAAATGATAATTTTAAAAATTACCACAAGAAAAGTCTAAGACCAGATGGCTTTACAACAGAATTCTACCAGACATTCAAAGAATTCGTACTAATCCTTTTGACACTATTCCACAAGATAGAGAAAGAAGGAACCCTTCCTAATTAATTCCATGAAATAGCATCACCCTAATACCAAAACCAGGAAAGGACATGACCAAAAAAGAAAACTACAGACCAATATCCTTGATGAACATAAATGCTAAAATCTTTAACAAAATACTAGCTAACTGAATTCAACAACGTATTAAAAAGATAATCCACCGTGATCAAGTGGGTTTCATAACATATGCAAGCCAATAAATGTGATACACTACATAAACAGAATTAAAAACAAAAATCACTTGATTATCTCAGTAGATGCAGAAAAAGCATTCCACAAAATCCAGCATCCTTTATGATTAAAACTCTAACAAAATTGACATACAAGGGACATACTATAATGTAATAAAAGCCATCTATGATAAACCCACAGCCAACATTAATACTGAATGGGGAAAAGTTGAAAGCATTCCCTCTGGGAATTGGAACAAGAGAAAGATACTTACTCTCACCATTCCTCTTCAGTATAGTATTGGGAGTCCTAGCCAGAGCAGTCAGACAAGAGAAAGAAAGAAAGGGCATCCAAATCAGAAAAAGAGGAAGTCATACTATCGCTGTTTGCTGACAATATGATCATTTACCTTGAAAACCTTAAGGTCTCCTCCAGAAAGCTCTTAGAACTGATAAAACAATTCAGCAAAGTTTCCGGATACAAGATTAATATACACAAATAAGTAGCTATTCTGCACATCAATAGCAACCAAGCAAAGAATCAAATCAAGAACTCAACCCCCGTTACAATAACAAAAAATAAAATACTTAGGAATATACCTAACCACGGAGTCAAAAGACCTCTACAAGAAAAACTACAAAACACTGTTTAAAGAAATCGTAGATGACACAAACAAATGGAAACACATCCCATGCTCATGGATGGGTAGAATCAATATTGTGAAAATGACCATACTGCCAAAAGCAATCTACAGATTCAATGCAATCTGCATCAAAATACCACCATCATTCTTCACAGAATTAGAAAAAATAATTCTAAAATTCATATGGAACCAAAAAAGAGCCCACCTAGCTAAAGCAAGAGTAAGCAAAAAGAACAAATCTGGAGGTATCACACTACCTGATTTCAAACTATACTATAAGGTCATAGTCAACCAAAACAGCATGGTACTGGTATAAAAATAGACACATAGACCAATGGAACATAACAGAGAACCCAGAAATAAACCCAAATACTTACAGCCAACTGATCTTTGACAAAGCGAACAAAAACCTAAAGTGGGGAAAAGACAACCTTTTCAACAAATGGTGATGGGATAATTGGCTAGTCATATGTAGGAGAATGAAACTGGATCCTCATCTCACACCTTATACAAAACTCAAGATGGATTAAGGACTTAAACCTAAGGTCTGAAACTTTAAAAATTCTAGAAGATAACATTGGAAAACCCTTCTAGACATTGGCCTAGGCAAGGATTTCATGACCAGGAACCCAAAGGCAAATGCAATAAAAGCAAAGATCAATACCTGGGACCTAATTAAACTAAAGAGGTTTTGCACGGCAAAAGGAACAGTCAGCAGAGTAAACAGACAACCCACAGAGTGGGAGAAACTTTGCAATCTGTATCTCTGACAAAGACCAATACCCAGAATCTACAGCAAAACTCAAACACATCAGTAAGAAAGAAACAATCCTATCAAAAAGTGGGCCAAGGACATGAATAGACAATTCTCAAAAGAAGATATAATGAATGGCTAACAAACATATGAAAAAATGCCCAGTATCACCAATGATCAGGGAAATGCAAATCAAAACCACAATGCAATACTACTTTACTCCTGCAAGAATGGCCATAATCAGAAAATAGTAGATATTGGCATGGATGCGATGATCAGGGAACACGTCTACACTGCTGGTGGGAATGTAAACTAGTATTGTCACTATGGAAAACTGGAGATTCCTTAAAGAACTAAAAGTAGAACTACCATTTGATCCAGCAATCCCACTCCTGGGTATCTACCCAGAGGAAAAGGAGCCATTATTTAAAAAAGATACTTGCACCCGCATGTTTATAGTAGCACAATTCACAATTGCAAAATTATGGAACCAACCCAAATTCCCATCAGTCAATGAGTGGATAAAGCGGGTGCAAGTATCTTTTTATATATGTACACACAGTGGAATACTACTCAGCCATAAAAGGAATGAATTAACAGCATTTTCAGTGACCTGGATGAGATTGGTGACTATTATTCTAAGTGAAGTAACTCAGAAATGGAAAACCAAACATTGTGTGTTCTCACTGTTAATGTGGGAGCTAAACTATGAGGGTGCAGAGGCATTAGAATGATACAATGGACTTTGAAGACTTGGGGGGAAGGGAGGTGGGGGACAAGGGATAAAAGACTACAAATATGTTGCAGGTGTACACTGCTTGGGTGATGGGTGCAGCAAAATCTCACAAATCACCACTAAAGAACTTACTAATGTAACGAAATACCACTTGTACCCCAATAACTTATGGAAAAATAAGTAAGTTTAAAAACACTAAATAGCCAAATCTGTTAACTCTGTGATTCCTGCTTTGGTTAATGTAGATTATTATCACATGATATTAAAGAGTCAGGATTATGGAGTTGATGTTTTACATTTTTTTTTTTTTAAGAAAAATGTTAAAGGCTGCACACCATGCATGCTTACATTCAAACATCCCTTATGCCATTAGTCACAGACATACCAAATATGTGCGTATGAATGGCTTTTTAAAAGTTTAATATAATGATTGGAAAAATAAATAATATAGTATATTCTAAATGATGAAACTTTATCTTCATATATAAAGGACATCATATTGCTAATTTTCAAATTTATCAAGATGACACTGAACAAAACAAAAAATGGATATTGTTTTAATGTGATATATGATTTACTAAATTAAGTTCAGGACCATTGCTGTATATGTATTCCTATATTTCAATATGTACTTACATACGAATAACAACTTTATATTTTCTCCTTTTAGATTTTCAGTAATTTATGTTAGAAGTATATAATCAAGAAAGCGTAGTGTTTCTGTAAGATAAATATTTAAAATATTTTATTTATTCTAAAGTAAAACCTTTTGGCGTTTTTTAATGTGGGGTTGCCTCATGAAATTTTGCATAGCCTACATTACAATCATAGAATCTTGAATTTTTGGAAGAGACTGTAAAGTTAATTTCATTGATTTGCCATCCATTTGGTGATAGTATACTTTGAAGACTTAATAAGAAATTAATATGTAGGGCAACATTTTTTACTTTGCAAAATGTCATTGTATTAATATTTTACATAAACAGTACATGAAATTACAGTACATTATTTCTTACAAAATTATAAGTAGAGTTGAAAACAGTGTTTTCTTTCTTTCTTGTTTTTTGGAGATATGATTTCATCCTGTTGCCCAGGCTGGAATGCAGTGGCGTGATCTTTGCTCACTGAAACTCCATCTCCTGGGCTTAAGTGATCCATCTACCTCAACCTCCTGAGTGGGTGGGACTCAAGTTCCACCAAGCCTGGCTGACTTTTTTTTTTTTTTTTGGAAAGACAGGTTCTCACTATGTTGCCCAGTCTGCTCTCAAACTCCTGAGCACAAGCGATCCATCTTCCTCAGCCTCCTTAAGTGCTGGGATTACAGGCGCGAGCCACCGTGCTTGGCCCCAGAATATTATTTTCTGTGAAATACAATATTCATGGAAGGAGTCTCCCACTTTATTCACCTTTCTAACAGTGTAATAAAATGCAGATTGAAATATACTTCCCTATGAAATAGCCAATTACCCTTTCAGTAGAATCCAGTTCATATAAAGCAGCACAGGGAGATTACATGACTTGCCTAGGTTATTTATTGAGTCAACAGGAGAAGTAGAAGTACTAAGCAGGGATTCACAAGTCAGTTTAGCCCAGAGCTATGGATGTTTTCCTTGTGGTTATTACCTGGAAGGCTTGAAAACCACAGATGTCCCGGGACCTCCCTGCTCCCTCCTCTCAGTTACGCATACGCAATCTTGATTATTTTGATAATTTTTCTACTACATTTATACACATCCAATACATAATTTTCATTATTTTTTTTAAACCTCAGTTTATAGTCTTAAATCAAGTTATCCTCAGGAATGTACATTGTACCCCTAAGGAGAAAGACCTTAACATTGTTAGAGCTGAAGAAAGAGGAGGAAACCTTGAAGGGACATCTTAATTTTTAAGTACATTTTCGTTTTTCCCTTTCTGTACACCTTTTGTAGATGTTCACCTTTAGAAGCCAGTCTCTTGACTTCACTTAATACTGTAAAGAATTACAAACATTATATTGACATAATTGATTGCTATGGAAATCATTTTTGATAGAGTGACCATACTTTATGAAAGAGTAATAGACTCTATTTTTTATGGCAGTGTTAAGTTCGCAGTAAAACTAAGAGATATTCCCACATATTCCCTTCCCCTATGCATGCATAGCCTTTCCTATTACCAGTATCCCCCATCAGAGTGATATATTTGTCACAATAGATGAATATATACTATTATCACCCAAGATCGTAGTTAATATTAGGGTTCACTTTTGGTGTTACGTATTTCATGGATTTGGACAGGTGTATAATGACAATATATCCACCATTGTAGTATCATATAGCGTAATTTCTATTACCCTGAAAATCCTCTACACTCCTGTTTTGCTTTTTCAGAAATGTCATATAGCTGGAATCACACAGTATGAAGTCTTTTCAGATTTGCTTCTTTCACTTAGTAGTTAAGGTTCCTCCATGTCTTTTCATGCATTGATAGCTCATTTATTTTTAGTACTAAATAATCCCTTGTCTGAATGTACTACAGTTTATTAATTCATTTACATACTGGAAGACATCTTGATAGCTTCCAAGTTTTGCCAAGTATAAATAAAGCTGCTATTCCTGCCATGTGAAAATTTTTTGTATACACATAAGTATTCAATTCCTTTGGATAAATACAAAGGAACATGTTTGCTGGTTGTATGGTAATAGCATGTTTAGTTTTGTGAGAAGCTGCCAAACTGTCTTCCAAGGTGGCTGTATCATTTTGCATTTCCACCAGCAATGAAATGAGGATTCTTGTTACTCCACATCCTCACCAGCATTTCGTGATGTCACCTATTCTAGATTCTGGCCTTTTAAAAAACTGTGTAGTGGTTTCTCATTTTGTTTTAATTTGGATTTCTCTACCGACATATGGTGTGGAGCACCTTTTTATATATTTATTTGCCATCTTTAATGGCACAGAATCTTTAATGACAAATAAATATATAAAACTTCTTTGATGAGGTATCTGTTTATGTCTTTGGCTCACTTTTAAACTGTGTTGTTTTCTTATTGTTGAGTTTTAAGAGTTCTTTATATATTTTAAATAACACTCCTTTATATCAGACATGTCATTTGCAGATATTCCCTCCCAGCCATCCTTTGCTTGTCTTTTTATTCTCTTAACAGCGTCTTCCACAGTATACATTTTTTGTTCTTAATTTAATGAAGTCCAGCTTGTCACTTCTTTCTTTTGTAGATTGTAGCTTTGATATTGTATCTCAAAAGTCTGTTTGTTCAAAATAATAATGACTTTGATCTGTTAGGTCAATTAAGAATGAAAAAAAGTTATTTTACCATTATGTATTCTTTCCCTAATATCCCCTCTTTATGTAGATCTGAGTTTCTGACCTATGTACTTTAACATCTTTCCAAAGAACTTTAAAGAACATTTCTCATGAGGCAGATCCACTGGCCCAAAATTTTCTTGATTTTTATTTGCCTGAGAGGGTATTTATTTCTCCTTCACTTTTTAAAATAAAAGAAACAGGTTCTCTCTGTATTGCCCAGGTTGGTCTTCAACTGCTGGGCTCAAGCAATCCTCCCGAGTATCTGGGATTGCAGATACGTGGCACCATGCCTAGCTTTCTTCTTCATTTTTAAACGGTAATTTCAAAGGGCACTGAATTTTAGGTTGATGGATTTTTTCCTCAACACAAAATATTGTACTCCACTCTTTTTGTATTTTTAATTTTTGTGGGTACATAGTAGGTGTATATCTTTACGGAGTACTTGTAACATTTTGATACAGGCATGCAGTGCATAATAATCACATCACAGAGAATGGGGTATCTATCCCCTCAAGCATTTATCTTTTGTGTTACAAATAATCTAATTGTATTATCTGGGTTACTTTAAAATGTACAATTATTATTGAGTGTGGTCTTTTTGTTGTGCTATCAAATAGTAGGTCTTATTCATTTTTTTCTATATAGTCTTTTTGTAACCATCACTCTACTCTGTTTGCTTGCACTGTTTCTGAGGAAAAATTGGATGTAATTTTAAGTAAGGTGTTTTTTTTTTCCTTCTCCCCTCTGGCATCTTTCAGGATTTGTCTTTATCTTTGATTTTCAGTTATTTGAATATGATATCCTTAAGTGTAGTTTCTTTGGCATTTATCTTGTTTGGTGCTCTGTGAGCTTCCTGGATCTATGGTTTCATATCTAACGTTAATCTGAGGAAATTGTTGGTCATTATTGCTTTATATATATTTTTCTGTTCTTTTCTCTTTCTTCTTCTATAATTTTTATCACACATATGTTATACCTTTTGTAGTTGTCTCACATTTCCTCTGGTTTTTTGTTTTTTGTTTTTTAAATCTTTGCTTTTCAGTTTTGAAGTTTTCTGTTGAGATATTTTCAAACTCAGAAGTTCTTTCCTGAGTTTTGTCCATTCAAAGGTATTCTTGATTTCTGTTCAGTGTTTTTGGTCTCTAGCATATCTTTTGGTTCTTTCTTAGCTCTTTCTGCTTATACTTCCCATCTGTTATTGCTATCTTCTTTGTCCCTTAGAGTCCTTAGCATATTAATCATAGTTGTTTTAAATTTCTGATCTTATAATTCCAACATCGCTGCCATAGCCGAGTTTGGTTCTGATGCTTGTTCTGTCCTCTTCAGACTGTGTGTTTATACTGGGAGAAGGGAAGTGTTCTGTTGTCCTATGATTAGGTATCAGTTTTTTAGCAAGCCTGTGCCTCTTGACTGTGAACTTCACAAGTGCTTCTCAGTTTTTTTAATCCCTGCTCCAGTTGGACAGATGGCTACAGTGAGCTGGAGTTGGGTATTTTCTTTCTCCCAGCTGGAAGGCTAGTGCCAACTGGAGTTGGATATTTTCCTTCCTGTAAGTCAGTTAAGCTCTGATAGAACTCCAGTCGGTTAGGCTCTGTTTAAATAATTTCCTCTGTGGGCAGACCTTGGTAAGAAGAACTAGAATGATCCAGTGTATTTATCAAATGGCGTGTCCTTTCTTTTGCTGGAAGCATGAGTGGATTTTTCTCCAGTATTCACTTTGAGAACCCAATCAAGCTTCTGAAGGTTAAACTCAACAGCAGTGAGGAGCCTCCTTATGGCTGGGTGCTCCTGCATTTTTCAGCTCTTAACATTTGTTCACACCGACTCCAGCAATTAATTGCTGTTTTAAGTTTTGTTATACTGGCACTAGTTCGAATGGTTGTTTCTGCTTCCAGGTTTCTACTCCAATAAGTTATAATTCTCTGTATTTACATCTGTCTCTCCAATCTGAGGGGGTCAATGGTTTACCCTGTGACTTTACTTCTCTTATGGATCCAAGAAGAATTGTTGATTTTTCAGTTTGTTGAAGGTTTTATTTGTATGAAATGGTGACTTCCAAGCTTCTCACATGCCAGACTTCTTACATGCTAGAAACCAGAAATCCCAGCTTAATGTCACAGACTGACATAGACTACACTGCAGCATTGGAGAATAAGAAGTTGTGGCTGGGTTTTAAGTCTGTGAAACAAAGTAAGGTTTTTGATTTATGCAAAGTTACACACCCTGCAAGTGACACAGGTGGGAATAAAATCCAAATATTTGGACTCCCAATTAAATTATCTTTCTATTTCACTAAATTCCACTTTTCTGAAAGGTTATATGAATGGTTCATATGGGAAATATTACAGTGAGACTTAAGTTATCGTTTCTAATATCATATTCATGTAGATGTTTTCTCTCCCCCACATCCTTTTTTTTAAAACCTTCTTTAATAATTTTCCTTTTAGTTCTGGTTCCTGATGGTACTGAATATTAAGAATATTGGCTGGGCACAGTGGCTCACGTCTGTAATTCAAGCATTTTGGGAGGCCAAGGTGGGTAGATCAGGAAGTCAGGAGTTTGAGACCAGCCTGGCCAACATGGTGAAACCCGGTCTCTAGTAAAGATACAAAAAATTATCTGGGCATGGTGGCGCATGCCTGTAATCCTAGCTACTCGGGATGATGAGGCAGGAGAATCACTTGAACCGAGGAGGCGGAAGTTGCAGGAAGCCAAGATTGCGCCATTGCACTCCAGCCTGGATGACAGGGCAAGACTCCATCTCAAAAACAAACAAACAAAAGAACATTTTCTGCCATTTCTGAGGAGGAAATAGCTAATAGTATAATCTAACTCTATTTTATGTTGCAGGCAGAAGTGTAACTGAAGCACAAATCTACCCTTCCCATTTATTTTAATTTACAAAATATGTTAAAATCAGTAGTAAGATGCAAACAGAATCATGCATTGAAATTTAATATGCTGAATACAAATTCAGCACCATAATTAAATTGCGAAGTTTAACATTATACTCTATTTTAATATTAATATTTGATCTTACAATGGATGTCTGCATGTGGACCTCTTATTTACTGTGGAGATCGTAGTATACGATATTAAAGAAGACATTCAACTAGAGCTCAATTTTTCTGATGAGCTCCCAGGTTCCCATCACAATTTTAGACAACACATGCTGTTTTACTGGAAGAGTAACGGGAGGATATAGCCTGATCACTCTCTACCTCTCATGGTAAACCTTCTGTTTGTTTTGTGAATTTGGTAGTTAAAGGTGCATGATAAAATTTGCCATCTCTGTTAGATGCTGCTAAATCAGACTAATAAAATGACTGCCAAGCTCCGGCCGCTCATTTTATTCCTTTAAACATAGATTTCCTAGATGGTCATGATCTGTGTTGTCCAAAACCTTCTTACCTCTGAAAACATTAATATCTAAAATAAGAACTTTAAATTCTAAATGAGAGGAAGGCACCTCCTCATAAGTGAAAACATTTATTAAACAAATGAAAGCAAACAATTTTTCATGGAGACTTATTTTCACTTTTCTGACCTATGATTTTCCAAACCTTTATATGATTTTCCTAGCAATATAAAACAGTTCCCTACAGTCCCTCCCTATTTAGTTGTTGAAACAGAAAAGTACATTAAATCATTATTAGTATACTACCTATAGTAGCATCTGGTGTTACTGAATTTTTACTGTCATCTAAAAACAGTAATCATTCTTTACCTGGAAGGAAAGATTCCAGTAATCTGTTTTATTAGTCATCATTTTTTTTTCAGGTTTTTTTTTTTTTTTTTTTTT
>NW_016107603.1:1710552-1728958 GCF_001604975.1 Cebus imitator
TTGGTAGAGACGGGGTTTCACCATGTTGACCAGGATGGTCTCGATCTCTTGACCTCGTGATCCACCCGCCTCGGCCTCCCAAAGTGCTGGGATTACAGGCTTGAGCCACCACGCCCGGCTTTTTTTTTAATTAGTTAACTTTTCTAGCCTTTTAGTTACAGGATTTATTTTGTATACCTCATATCCATATGCACATACACGTATATGCATATGTATTTATACGTGTGTAAATACAAATATGCATATAGATCTGTATGTATGTACACATATAGATACACGTGTGTATATGTTTCTATGCATATCTGTGTGTTCCTTTCTAAGTAGTATTCTATTTCATACCTTGGTAAAATATAAAATTTTAAAAATGAGGTCACGATGGCTTATTTTAAGAAATAAGTTGTTATAACAGTTTCTTTCAACTTCACCTCATGAGTATTAAGAGTATGTATTTTTAATTTAACATTTTAACATCTATTTGATTTTTATTTTCTTGATACTTTCAGTTACATATTTGTTATACATTATTCTCAGTGTTTATTTCCCTAAAAGACTTTCAGTCATTTCCACTGATTCTTTTTCCTCCTTTGTTGGTCTGCATGCATCATTTGTATGATAGTGTCTGGAAGTAAAAGAGCAGTTTAGAAACAAAGTGGAATAAAATTTCATGATACTTAATTCTGAAAATTGTTTTCTGAAATTATTACCTCGTTGCTGAAATGAAGATCTTCAAGTCAAACATTTGGGACATCAGCTCCCAAGGAGCTTCATATTTAGTTTATGGTGGGGTATGATTGTGTATTTCACAATATTCATGAAGGAAATTTCTATAAATTTGTTATAGATTATAGGCTAGTGGAACTGTTTAAATTTCTATTTATTTGTTTCATTGAGTAGCCTTAGAGTTGAAACAGCAGTTTCTATTTTTTCTCATGGGTCGACAAACCCATATGCACATTTATCATTGATTTCTAGCACTAGAAAAGCATAGAAATTAGAGACAGTGGCTGGCGCGGTGGTTCACGCCTGTAATCCCAGCACTTTGGGAGGCCTAGGCAGACAGATTACCTGAGGTCAGGAGTTCAAGATCAGCATGGCTAACATGGTGAAACCCCATTTCTACTAAAAATACAAAAAATTAGCCAGGCATGGTGGTGTGCACCTGTAATCCCAGCTACTCAGGCAGCTGAGGCAGGAGAATTGCTTGGACCGACGAGGCGGGGGTTGCAGTGAGCTGAGATAGCGCCATTGCACTCCAGCTTGGGCAACAAGAATGAAATTCCATCTCAAANAAGAAATTGGAGACAGTTGTTCATGTATTTAAAGAAAGGAGAATATTCTTGGAGGATATAATTGGTGAAATAAAAATAAAATTCATATGTACTTTATGCAAGATAAACTGCAATAAGAAAACCTCTTTGGCAGATTTTAAAATCAGTAATATACTCCAGCCAGTGTGTGATAATTCAGTCTAACTTCCTTTGAGAACCCAATTCTGTTGGACTGGTAGACATGAGGAAGCAACAGCTCTTCTTTCTCCATCTCCCCCAAAAAATTGTAAATAGAAATGTTGTGTGAAAAAAACTTTAAAGATACAATCTAGTTTTTTTTTTCTTTTGCTATTTTAATAGGCTTTTTTATTTTTTTAAGAACTAAGGTTACTGAACATATGAGAGAATCTCAAGTACTTTTCATATGTTTTTGCTCTCCTGGAACTGGGTTATTTGAATCAGCAAATTTCTCTATTAATAAGTATGATTATATTACTATGTATGTTACATTCAATCTAGAATACTTGCTTTTTTTTAACTCCCGTGGTCTTGAAATAAGCATATAGGCATTTAATTTTTAGGAGTTATAAATGTCTAATAGCTGTGTTTTACATTGATATGACATTGTTTTATTACTAGTAGTTTAGATGAATCTGTATATCCAAGTTCTGAACCACTGAAGTGAATAATTCCATCTTAACAAAGGACATGAGTGTCGTGAGAGATCTCTTAACTTTCTGGATTCTTCTTTTTGGTGCTTCAAGAAGTTGTATAAAGATAATATTGATGTACTCTTTTATTCATCAGTTTCTCTCAACTGATGAATAAAACAGAACATTGAAGTATCTGAGAAAGAGGGAAAAAATCAGTATTTCAGTATTTTTTCTTTTTTCTTTTTTTTCTTGAGACAGAGTCTCACTCTGTCACCCAAGCTAGAATGCAGTGGCAGCATCTGGGGTTCAAGTGATTCTTATGCCCCAGCTTCCCAAGTAGCTGGGACCCCAGGCATGCACCACCACACCAAGCTAATTTCTGTATTTTTAATAGAGATGAAGTTTTACCATATAGGCCAGTCTCTAACTCCCAGGATACTGCCTCAGCCTCAGCCTCAGCCTCAGCCTCAGCCTCCCAAAGTGCTGGGATCACAGGTGTGAGCCACCGTGCCAGCCAAAAATCAGTATTTTCTCTATATCACACTCAACAACCTTTAGCATTGCCTCCCATTCTTTCTTTTGGCTGTTATTTAATGAATCAAGTATGGGTGGGACATTGTGTAAATCTCTGGGAATAAGAGACCTTCATAATTCCTGCTGTTATGGAGTTGCATTTTAGTAGAGATGGTAGATAAGAACATGGGCTTTTGAATTGCAATGCCTGGGTTCTATTCTTGGTTGTAGTTGTACTGCTTACTAGTGAAATTGAACAAGTCACTTCATTATTTGTTTCCATTTCCTTCTTGCCGAAATAAATAAAACTCTATCTTAAATGAAATGATGTATGGGTTAAACAATGCATGTAAAACATTTAACACTGATGTTAGAAAAGGGAACATGCAGGTTAGTATCTCTAACCATGTTGTAAAAGTGATTTGACCAGCTCTATTCAGTTATAAATATTTTATTGCACTTTTGGAGCCTTTTCCAAGTCCTTTATAACCTTTGGAATACGCTCTGTTCCATTACCCCTGCCAAAAAGAGCTCCTGTAATTCCACCATGTCTTGGAAGCTTCCTCATTTAATATCCCCTGGCTAGCCGTTCCTATACGTGAAGCAGCCACGACTCCTTGTTATGCACTGTGCAATAATGAACAGTTATTCTCTCCTTGTACATGTTGCTAATGTGGATTATTTATTTGAGTTCTGACTCTTTGGCATCCCTTCAGTTATTTATTATTTGTTTATACTCTTAAGTTCTTAGAAGGATAGGGATCATAGTAATCTACCTTGGTCTATGTGATACTTGCACCTTAAGTATTTGATAATTGAAATATGTAAAAGCAGTTTCAGTGGAGGTGAGCACAGGCTTTCTTTTTTCATTGAGTAGAGATAGAGGTGACCACACATATTTTCTTGTTTTGTGTTTTACTAAGCTTTCTCTGTGATTGAGAACAAACAGAGAAGTCTGAAAGGTTTCCGGTTATTTTATCTTTTGGATGTAGAGGCATACAAATTTCTGTTGAATGCTTTGTAAGGGTTACCTCTTTTATTCTTAAGCTTTTACACAATTATATCTGTGTATTTACAGGTACTGTTTATCCATTGTAATTGTAGTTCATTTGTTAGATCAAACATTGGGAAAATCTTTAGTTGTGAATGGTGATTTTCTAAATTTTTACTTTTGTTTTGTTTTTTAATTTATTTATCAGTTTCTATCTCACTTTTCTTTGTTCTTGATGTACTAATCTGATTCCTCTTTCACAGCCATTCCATTTTTTTCAAGTCTTACCCTAAAGCCTTTTAAAGTGATACTATTAGATCAACTTTTTGTTTGTTTGTTTGTAGTTTGCACATCTTATGCTGTACTTTGACTAATTTAATAGATAATTACTTTTTTTCTTATAATTCTGCGTGGAAGTATAAATTTTAATTTTCGTTCCCCTGTCCTTCATAAAAACATTAGATTAAGTTTAATATTTTCTAGTTGCTGACTCAGGCTTTGTAAATTTGGTACTTAATATAATAGTTTCATTGTTTTACAACAGAAAAAATTATCTTAACTGACCACTAACTACATAATAGCCAGTTTGGTGCAGGAAATCTGTAGTTAATACTGATTTCAAAATAGTGTTTCTTGGCAAATCACAACCAAAAGCCCTGAATATTCTGTATGATTTTTAGTTCTAAGGAAGTACCTTGCAAGTATTACTGTTAGTCTCACTTTGTAGAGGAAACAATAGACCAGGAAAGTTAAAAAGACTTATTTGTTTATTCATATGGCTAGTACGTGTGGTACTACTTAACTGAATCCATGCTTCTGCCTCCTAGTTAAGTGGTCTTAAAACACTAAGAAAAAAGCCAGCATATAAAATTCAATAGCAGTTAGTAGCAAGGAATGCAGTGTTATCTGAAGTCATAGCATGCTTGTTAAAATATATTCAATTAACTTTCTCAACACATCTCTTAAAGATATGTTTATATATTTAAAATGTTTTTGGACAGATCTATTTGGGAGTCTTCTTTAAGATGTGTTAGCTACTCATTCACAGAAATGGTGACATGCTAATTTTACAAAACTTTTTTTATAGTTACTCTTTATATTCTGGTGCAATAATAATACTACACATTGGGTAATTTGTAAAGAAGAGAGATTTATTTGACCTATAGTTCTGAAGCCTGAGGAGTCTGAGAGCAGGATACTGGCATATGGTAAGGGTCTTCTAGCTGCATCATTATGTGGCAGAAGGCATCACATCAAGAGGAGTTGTGCTTAGGAAACAGAAAAAATTGGGGCCAATGTATTCTTTTCATAACTAACCCTCTTCCTTAATAACTAACTCACTCCTGTGATAACAGTCTTCATCCATTCATAAAGATAGTACTCACATGACCTAATCACCTCCTATAAAGGTCCCACCTCTCAATACATTTGCAATGGTAATTAAATTTCAACATAAGTTTTTGAGGGGCCAAACCATAGCAATTACCTATTTTTTAAACTTAAGCATTTTATGCTATTAAAATTATGTGTGTACATATATATGTGTGTGTGTGTGTATATATATATGCACACATACACACATAAACATATATATATGTACACACACAAGCACACATATACAGGCATACTTATGTGTTTATATGTGTATTTATAGATCTTTTTCCTAGGAAGATGAATAATTACATTTTAAAAGTCATTGATGGTAGGGATGACAGCAGAGGAAGCTGTGAAATACAATCTAAGTAATATTATAGAGAATATGTTCAGTATTTTGAAAACTGCTCAATAAATTAGGGTGTATTTGTTGACAAGTAATAGATCACATTACAAACTTACTATTAGATATTGTTATCCATCTAGTCAGCATTCATGAATAGTCTGTGGTGATCTGTGTGTTTATATTCCACATCCAGTCTATCAACAAATCCTATCATCTCTGCTTTCAGAATATATGCTAAATGCAACCACTTCTTACTACTGTTATCACTGCCACCTTATTAAAAACCAGGTTTTACTTATTTACTATATGATCTTGTCCAAGTGTTTATAGTGTTAGGATTTTTCTTTTCACAATCATTTATCGTAGATAAAGAACTTATTTTCCTCTCACATAGTACATTAAAAATAGAAGCAAGCAAATAATTTAAAAAAAAGCTTTTTTGCTTTGCCTAATGTTATTCTTCTCCTAGAAAACATAATAATAACACATGGTTAAAAGAACAGAATTCAGGAAGGAGATTTAATATTTAAAATTATTATTATATTTAATACTATTTTAGCTTTTTATCAATGCTTGGTATATTTTGTTAATTAAATATTTCTAAATTTTGGACAAAATCACAATGGAATTATTATATTACAGAAAAACTGAACCAATAAGAGCTGGTTATATCTCTGTATAATTATGTTTATACATGTGTATGTATGTGTGTATATACAGTCATGCATCACTTAATGACAGGGATACATTCTAAGAAATGTGTTGTTAGGCAATCCATTCCCTTTGCAAACATCATAGAGTATACTTACACAAACCTAGATGGTATAGCCTACTACACACCTACGCTATATCACATAGCCTGCTACTCCAGTGCTGCAAACCTGTACAGCATATTACTATGCTGAACACTATAGGCAATTATAAGACAATGGCATATTTAAACATAGAAAAGGTAATGGATTGCACTACCACATTACGATGGCTACAGCATCACTAGATCATAGGAAATTTTGGTTTATTTTAATCTTATGGGACCACCATCGTCTGTGCAGTTCATCATTGATCAAAACATCATTATGGAGTGCATGACTGTATAGATATTTGTTATTTATTAGCACATTAATATGAATTTGTATAAAGAAATTTCTAGTAATGCTCAAATAACATACATAGATGCATTTTTAATTGCTTCTCAAATATGTGGAGACTTTTAAATAAGTAGATTCCAAAGATCAAAGCAAGTTTAATACATGTCTATTTGCAGCTATGTTACACACACATTTTCACTCTCTCTCTCTCTCATACACACACACACACACACACACACACACACACACACACACAGAGTCAACTGTTCATTAAATATTAATAAGATTATATTAGGCCGTGGCTCAGGCCTGTAATCCCAGCACTTTGGGAGGCCTAGGTGGGCGGATCACAAGGTCAGGAGTTCAAGACCAGCCTGACCCACATAGTGAAACCCCGTCTCCACTAAAAATATAAAAATTAACCAGGTGTGGTGGCATGTGCCTGTAATCCCAGCTACTCAGGATGCTGAGACAGGAGAATCGTTTGAACCTGGGAGGCAGGTGTTGCAGTGAGCCAAGATCGCACCACTGTACTCCAACCTGGGAGACAAAGTGAGACTCCATCTCAAAAGAAAAAAAAAAGATTATATTAAACAATGATATTCAAAACTTAAAACAAACATACAAAACAATGAAGTGTGATAGCTAAAAGCACATACTTGGATCAGATAGAATGACATTTGACTTCCAGCTCTGGACTTTCTGAGCCTTGATTTTCTTATGTGTCAAGTAATAATACCTACTTCTTTGTGTTGATTAAAATAGAATGTATGTAAACTACTTGACATGTTGCCCTGTACACATCATACGAAGTAAACTATTACTATCAGTATTTTAATTCTAACTTCCTCCCCCTGAACACAACTTGGTAAATATCCTTTGGGTTTCTGTTCCAGCTTTCAAAAGTTGATCTAATTCATAATGTAACTTAGAGTAATATAAATAATGTCATAGAGTGAAACAACCATCTGTAGCAGTGGTTTGATGGGAAAATACAGTCATAGCTACAATTTGAAAAACAAGAAACTTTATTTTTCCCTCCTGAAGTTATAAAAGTAGAAATAGTAATCTTCTCTCCAAGCATCCTTTTATCTTTTGAAGAGTATAAGTAAATATATCTACACAGCCAAGCCAGTAATGGTCCTTACAGTTGCCTGAGGATTGAGGCTTTTTGCAGAGCAGCCCTGCCAGGGGAATGAAGATCAGGAATGAGGTTCCAGTGACAAGATACTGAAGTGCCGTGTGTGTGACTGAAGTGCCATGTGTGTATGTGTGCGTGCATGCATGCAGAATAGAAGGGGGTTGGATAGAGAGGTTCGTGTGCCTGTAAAGTGAAGAGATAGGCCAGGGTGATAGATGTATAGAACTTCTGATTTTAATATAAGCATGTAAACTGTATACTATTTTATGAAATTACTCTTGAAATTTTTTTCAAATTAAATAATGAATTCACATTTTATGAGACCAACTTTAAGAAAACTAGTTGGATTTCTAATGGTTTGCTTCAATATAATAGTGGTGTATCATTTAGTACAAACATTGAAGACTATCAGAAAATCTGTGTCAGAATTTTAATGATTATAGACTGTGGAATATTCTATATGTATCTGACATTATAATTACTTGTTCTGGGATATCCATAATAAAATTTATGTGATGCAGTTTTTTGGGTCTGTATTTTCAGGTATAATCCTGGTGTGAATACTCTTAGAAGATTGGGTCTTTGTATTTTATCTCTGTAAATTCCACAATGATAGGAAGCTAATATTGTTAGGGATTTAATAAATATGTTAATGACTATCTATAAAGATAATATGCTTTTTTTTATTGGTTTGTCGTACTTTATAGGCCTGCTTTCTGCTAAAATACCATTATGATATAACTTGCCAAAGAGCCCTAGCATATGAAAAAAACAGTCTACCCTTTTTTATTATGAAAACTTCAGAGACCTTCTGAATATATTAGTGATTACCATTAAAGCACTAATTAATAATTTTTCCACTAATATGAGTTGTACAGATGCCAGATTCAAACAGGTGTGAATACTAGGCTCCTTTGCTAGTTGAGCTCTTGTTACTTCACATCAGTCTTACAGCTTTCTGTTAGTGTGATTCAAATGTGGGTCTTGACAGATTAGCATAAACCCTGGGACCTCTGGGTCATGGTAAAAATAATCGCTGCATATTAAGGATCTATGTGAAGATTCTTAACCTGTATAGGGTCTGTGTTCAGAAGATCTATGAAGCTCCTGAAGTTGTTTGCCACATTTTGTATATATATGCATATACATTTTTTCTGTGACCCATATATGAGTACTTTCAAAGTCTGTAACCCATGAAAGGTTAAGGACCAATGGATTTGTAACCTCTTCAGAAGTCTTTTACATTGAATAATCATTTGCCATTGCATTTCCTTGCTATATTGCCTATACTTCTGGAAAAACATAGATACTATGTATTTTTTTATCAGCCTTATTTTAATTTTCCAGAAAATTTGTGGCCTTTTCATAATACAGTGTTATTTCTTTTTTATGTGATTCATATTTTAATACTAATGCCAGGTTAATGTGATTGATAAAATGTGAATGATTTATGAAATTTTATTTATATACCTGAATTTGTTATTAAAAGGGACAAAAAGGAATTTTTTTGTATTTTACATTCAGTCCTTTTCATGGAAGAGAATATTTTAAAAGAACTTTGGCTTGAATTTTTAATTTTCATAATTAGTAAAACCTGCTTTTATGAAAACACAGAACCCTCATTCACTCTGTAACTCAAACAATAATAGCACATTAAATAGGGCAGCTTAAACAAAGGTCGATTATTGTGTTTGTGAATATTTCATTCTCTTTGAATTGGACTTGAGAGTCAACCTTTGTCTTTAAGCCTTTATTGCTTTCTGGACCTTTGTGTTGCCTAAGGTATGCAAACTTCTTAGAAAGTAGAACCATAGAGTTGTAAATGAGCAAGGGAAGAAATAGTAAATAATAATTATAGTCTCATCTTCATTAATGTTTTTAAACTAGGCAATGAGTAATTTTACAAATACAGTATCCACTCTCATGGAATTTACCAATTATATTAATGAGCAAATGTGGAGCTGTTTTGCTAATGTGGGAATTAAATTTTTGAAAACAAAATTTTTTTATTCTGTCACCAAAGAAAGAACTGCATTGGTTATGTTAATAAATAAAAATAATAGAATAAACAATCATTCATTGGATGTTTAATTGTTATAGGCACTTTTACATATTACCTTATTTGATCTTAACTAGTGTAAGAATTAAGAAGTAATATTGTCATTTTGATGAGAAAACTAAAAAATGTAGAAGTTTCTTCAAGGTGTTCTATGTGACCTTCAAAACAAGGCGATAAATGGCTGTTACTAGTCATGAATTATAGGGCTGGAGATTGGTTGAGATATTGGAGGTCTTTGTGTCACAGCCTTCTATGCAAATAGAGAAGGATTTTCATAATAGTTTGTGTTGTTTTCCCTAAAAAGTAATCCTTAATATAATTTTTTACCCACATTTGTTTAGTTTCTTTTGAAAGAAAATATATTTTGCGGATATATAATAATTACACTTTTTCTATCTCTTAAGGTATCAGCCTCATTTTTAAATAGTGTTTGAATCTTCAAATAGATATCAAATTTGGGTGTTACGGAATATAAAAAAAAGAAATGAAAAGTATAGTCAACATTTTATACAGATGTTAAGTATATAAAGTTTATATTAAAGAAAATGCTTCAAAATGTTTTAAGTATTATAGCTAGTATTTATGTAGTATGGAAAAATTTGTTTAGTGAGGGAGTCATTACTGCTACATCTAGCTTTTCTAACATTTGAAAAATTCATGAAGATTATCAGATGCATCATGAGGTCAGGAGATCGAGACCATACTGGCCAAGATGGTGAAACCCCGTCTCTACTAAAAATGCAAAAATTAGCCGAGCGTGTTGGCATGCACCTGTAGTCCCAGCTACTCAGGAGGCTGAGGCAGGAGAACTGCTTGAACCCGGGAAGCAGAGGTTGCAGTGAGCCAAGATTGTACCATAGCACTCCAGCCTGGGCTATAGACCAAGACTCCATAAAAAAAAAAAAATTATTTATATAACTATAGTACTTAATTTAAAATTAAATAGCATTTTCTCTTATTCTCATTTGTCATTATTCTTTTATTATTTCCTATTTATTTGGAATCAATGTGGAGTCTTTTTAAAAAAAATAACATTGGTTTTACGAAGAAAATTTGGAGATGAATATTGGAAAATATACTAAATACCTGGAAGGAAAATAAATTTTTTGTCCTTCTTAATGTAGAGGTCAAAATAGAAAAACTATTTCTAAAGCTACCATTCTTGGGAAAGGAAAGGCCTTATCATTTATAGAATTTGATATCAAGGGAACAGTTGTTCTAAAGTAAAACAATCCAAACCATTACCACACTGATAATTTTCTTCAATTAGACAGGCTAGAGCCTTAATCCTAAAAGAACCCCAGTATCCAGTATCTTTGCCTACATTTTTAACATTAAGGAAATACTTTTTTCTTTTATTTATATTTTTAACCATTACATGATATTTTAATTACTGGAAAAAGAACAGACAGCAAATTAATCAGATTTCACATTGAGGAAGATTGAGTTGTATGTTAACAAAAGATAGGAAAAACTGATCAACATAACATGTATACAATACTTAAATGGACTAGACGGTTTGTTCTTGTGCTTTCAGTAGAAACAAAACAGATTTGATGTTCTCATAGAAATAGTGCCATAATAGGTTATGTTTTTGTATAAGACCCATATTTTCACCAGAATTATTACAAACGTTACAGTCATCAGCTAATGTTACACGTCTAGCATAGAAACTTCTAAAGTGGATGTAAATTAATCATATCAGTTCTAAATTACAATTTTGTTAACATTTTTAACCTGTTCTTCAGTTGTTACACTATATTTTTAGTTCAAAAAAAGATAGAATTTAGAAGGATATTTCGAGGGGATAGATTTTAAATAGGTCATTTTGAAGACACTTTTGAGTAGACGGAGTCACTACATAGTCATTAAAAAACAGAACTTTACATATTTTTATAAACAGATTTTTAAATTCTAAAAGTAATAAGTGACCATAGGGAAGATTTGGAAAATACAAACAAGTATAAAGAAGAAAAAAAAGTCCCCCTAGTCCTGCTGTCCAAAATCAACCACTCTTTTTTTTTCCCCCAACCAAACTGTATCCAGCTTTATTAAAGATTCTTTCCATAAACATGGTATTTCAGGTAGGACATGGGCAGACAGTTGTTAACAGTATACAACAACTTTCAAACTCCTTTCTTCAATGGACTACCAAAAATCAGAAAGCCACCATAAAACCCAGTGAAGTCATCATCTGATGTTCCAACAGGGAAAGTTGAGAGTGAGGGCTGACATTTCACATTTAGCATGTTGTTTAACAACTGTTCACAAGCCGACCCTGACATTCAGGAAGTGAAATGAAAAGGGCAGAATGTATCTGAAGATCTACAATCTAGAAATGGAACCACTACTCTTTTGACAGGTGCCATCTCAGTGGCATCACTGGGAAGCCCAGATTGCCTGACACACTGGTAACAAATGACTGGGGGTCAGGTCCCGACAGATATCTGGGCTCAAGGGATTTAAGTCTATGCCGAAAGATGGAAAAGGAGAAGAGGACATAAAAACAAATTTGTTTTTCCATACCACAAGGCTTTTGTGCCAAGACGGCCATGTGTGTCAAAGTCAGGGAATCCCTCTTCCTGAGAGCCAAGAGGAAGTCTCTCAAAACTAGAAGGGAAGGTGTTTTCCTCACATCAGTCCAGCTTCGGAGACATTGTATTGGTGACATTATGTCCCTTCTCACAAAAAAACAACAATGAAGTGTTCTGTGTGCTGACAACATAGCCTAAAAAAAAATTAAAACAAAATTCTGCATTTTTATAAAACTTGATAAAAATAGTATTTCAAACTGTACAGTCACCAGAAGCACGCAGTTATCAAAAATGCACACACTTCACTTGGCATCTCCAGCACCTTCAGCTTTCTGTGCCTGGTCTGTTTTGGCATCTCCATTTTCTGCAGGGTTATTCCCCTCCTTGCCAGCATCAGCTTTTCCCTTTTCCCCTTTGGGTACATTCTCTCCCTTCTTTGCAGGTGCCCTTTTAGGCTTGGGCTCTGGCTTTGGAGGAGCAGGTTTAGGAGACAACCTCATGGATCTCCTCTGTGGTTCGTCCTTTACCTTGGCTTTATCTCCTTTAGCATCCCCTTCAGCCCTTCTCTTGGGCATGGTGGTGGTGGCGACAGGGCGGCAGCGAGACGTAGGTGCTGGGCGTGGGATGGTGCAGCATGCCAGCTTTGGTCAGTCCATCGTTCTCGCCTCTTCTTCACACTGCTCCAAATCAACCACTCTGATTAGTAAACTCATTGACTATTGTGTACATTTGTTTGTTATTTTTCACAATTAAAAATAGTTTTTTTCTCACACAATTTCAAAGGATGCTTCCAATGACAGCAAAATGCAGTTTTCTACAGAAATTTATCCAACTTGATAAAACCAAGAGTTCTTTACTTAGGACAGGTATATGGGCTCTCTGTAAGAGCTTCCCTGATTCCTATTTCACACAAATTTTCTATTATTCCAGATTTTCAAATGTGCTTAATTACTTAATAAATCTAAGTCATCAACTGAAAAATTATGTTTCTAAATTTGTGGCATCTTTAGTTAATGCTTAAAAACAACAAATAATAACAGCTGATACCTATTATCCTATGGGAGTCTGTAAAATGGGTTTAAAAAAAAATTCTTTTTAAAGGGTCCATCTACTAAATGAAACCATCCCTGTAAACTTATAAAATTAATGAGGGAAGAAGAAAGGAGGAGAAACAAAAATGAACCAAGCTTGCAGCACATTCAGCATTAATCACTAGGTCAGGTTTGCTCTCTAGTCTGCTAGACCTTAGATTATAGTTCTCCTTAATTGCTCCATACGTAACAACTTGAACATTATGAAATATTAAGTTTTCCCTTTGAGATTTTTTTTAACTGTTCCAAAGGCACATCACACCATTAAGATATTATTCTTTTTTTTTTGAGATGAAGTCTCATGTCACCCAGGGTGGAGTGCAATGGCACAATCTCAGCTCACTGCAACCTCTGCCCCCCGGGTTCAAGCAATTCTCCTGCCTCAGCCTCCTGAGTAGCTGGGATTACAGGTGTGTGCCACCACACCCAGCTAATTTTTTGTATTTTTAGTAGAGATAGGATTTCACAGTGGAAAATGATAGAGAACCCAGAGATAAATCCGTTTAGTAAACTCATTTTTGACCAAAGTGCCAAGAACATACATTTCTTATAGGACAGGTCGGGTGTTTGATGAAATCTCTCATTGTTTGGGAATTTTTCTTTCACATTTGGAGGATATTTTCACAGGTTATAGTATGCTAGGGTAAACATGGTTTTTGGGTTTTTTCCCCCTTTAGCACTTTAAATGTGTCATGCCAGTTTCTCCTGGCCTGCAAGGTTTCCTGTGAAAAATCTTCTGCCAGAAGTATCAGAGCTCCAGTCTATGTTATTTGCTTTTTTTTCTCTTGCTGCTTTTAGGATACTTTATCCTTGATCTTTGGGAGTTTGACTATTAAATGACTTGAAGTAGCCTTCTTTGGGTTAAATCTGCGTCTTGTTCTGTATCATTCGTGTACTTGGATATTGACATTTTTCTCTAGGGTTGGGAAGTTCTCTCTTATTATTCCTTTGAATAAACTTTCTGCCCTCCCCTTCTCTTTTTTTACCTCCTGCTTAAGGCCAATAACTCTGAGATTTGCCCTTTTGTGACTGTTTTCTAGATCTTGCAGGTGTGTTTCTTTATTTTTTATTCTTTTCTTTCGTCTCCTCTTATTTTCCAATAGCCAGTCTTCAAGATAACTATTTCTTTCATCTGATCAGTTCTGCTGTTAAAAGACTCTAATGCAATCTTTAGTATGCCAATTGCATTTTCAACTTGAGAATTTCTCCTTGATTCTTTTTAGTTTATTTCAGTCTCTTTGTTAAATGTATTTGTTAGAGTTATGAATTTCTTCTTTGTATTATCTTGAATTTCTTTGAACTTCCTCAAAAAAGCTATTTTTAATTCTCTGTCTGAAAGATCATGTACCTGTTTCTCCAGGATTGGTCCCTGGTGCCTTATTTAGTTCATTTGATGAGATCATGTTTTCCTGGATGGTCTTCATGCTTATTCAAATTTCACCTGTGTCTGGGCATTGAAGAGTCATTATAGCCCTCCCAGTCTGGAGTTGTTTGTACTAGTACTTCTTGGGAAGACTTTCTGGTTATTTCCAAGGACTTGGGTGTTGTAATCTATTCTGTATGTGCCTTAGGGAGCACCACAAGCCCAGTAACACTGTGGTTCTTGCAGACTCATAGAGGTACTGCTTTTGTGGTCTTGGATAAGATTCAGAAGAATTCTCTGGATTACCAGGCAGAGAGTCTTGTTCTCTTATTTTCTTGTAAACAAATGGAGTGTCTCTCTCTATGCTGAGCTGTCTGGAGCTGAATATGGTGACACAAACACTTCTGTGGCTACAACCGCTAGGACTGTGCTGGGTCAGACCTGAAGCCAGCTCAGCATTAGGTCTTGCCCAAGGCCTGCTGTAATCTCTACCTAGCTACTGCCTGTGTTTGCTCAAGACCCTTGGGCTTTAAGTAGAAGTTGGCAAAGCTAACCAGGCTTGTGTTCTTTCCTTCAGGATAGCAAGTTTTCCCAGTCCCCAGGTGGGTCCAGAGGTGCCTTTTGTGAGCCAAGGACTATAGTCTAAAACCTTAGAGGTCTACTTAGTGTTCTGTTGTACTGTGGCAGAGCTGGCAGTCAAAATATGAGAAACAGTCTTTCTTACTTTTCCATTCCCTTTCCACAGGCAGAGGAGCCTTACCCATGGCCACCACCACCACAGGCCCATGGGGAATACTGCCAGACTACCTACTGCCAATGTTTCCTTAAGACCCAAGGGTTCTTCAGTCAGCTTATGTTGAATGCTGCCTGACCTGGGACCCACCCTTCGAGGCAGTGGTTCTGCTCTAACCCAGGGAAGGCCTAGAAATGTCATCTAAGAGCCAAGGCCTGGAATTGGGGACACTGAGCGACCACTTGGTACTCTAATATCCTGTAGCTGTGCTGGTACCAAGGGGCAAGACAAAGGCTTCTTTACTTTTCTATTCACTTTTCTCAAGCAGGAGTCTTTTCCCATCGCTATTACAGTTGCAAATGTGCTGAATCTCACCCAAAGCCAGCAACTCTCAGTGTCTCATGCAAGCATCACCCATACTATCTGGCTATCGCTGCTGATTATTCATGGCCCAGATTCTTTAGTCAGCAAGAGATGGGTCCTGCCAGGGAGGGGTTCCTCCCTTCTGGCCCAAGGTGTGTCTTGAAATGTTGTTGAGGAGCAAGGGCCTGGAAAGGAGGCCCCATGTCTCTGACTTGGTACTCAGTCCTACTGTGGCTGATGTGGTATCGAAGATGCAAAACAAAGGCCTCTTTACTCCTCCCTCTCCGCTCCTCAAGCAGTAGGAAGGAGTCTCTTTTGGAGCCTCAAGAGGTGCTGTGTGAGGTGGGGGGAGGGGTGACTCAAGCACTCTCTTAGCTACCTTAGCTGGTATTTTAGTGGTTTGTATGTTTTCCCAGCCTCTGGCTCTGAGCCTAGTTCAGCACTAGGACTCACCTAGGAGTTGCAGTCCTTGTGGCCTAGACCTCCTTTCAGGTTTATTTAGATCATATATTAGTCCATTTTCACACTGCTGATGAAGACATATGTGAGACTGGGTAATTTATAACGAAAAAGAGGTTTAATGGGCTCGCAGTTCCATGTGGCTGGAGAGGCCTGATGATTATGGTGAAAGGTGAAAGGCACATCTTACATGGCAGCAGATGAGAGAATATGAGAACCAAGTAAAAAGGGAAACCCCTTATAAAACCATCAGCTCTCGTGAAACTTATTCACTAACATGAAAACAGTATGGGGAAAACTGCACCCATGATTCAGTTATCTCCCATTTGGTCCCTCCTATAACAACGTGGGAATTATGGGAGCTACAATTCAAGATGAGATTTCGAAGAGGACACAGCTAAACCCTCTCAGATCCCCAGAGCACTTTAGCCCATGGTGATGAATCTAGCTGGAACTCAACTTCTGACTTCTGGGGAGTGGGCAATTCCCCTCTGCTTAGGGCTGGTCTAGATGCTTCCTCCGTGGTTGGGCATTAGCTGAGTTCAGCCTGGTTTTGCTTTCTGCTATAAAGTATTACTGAGTTTAATGCAATGTCTCACAATACTGTGCTCTCCCTCTCCCAAGCAGACAGATTATCTCTCTGCACCACACATGGTCACTGCCTAGGGGATGATGGAGGGTTGGTGTCAGCAATTCAAGACTCTTTCCTACCCTCTTCAAAGCCTCTTTCAGCCATATGAAGTTAAAACCAGGTACTGTAAGCACAAACCTGATTTTTGGTTATTATGAAGGTGTTTCTTTGTGTGTAGATAGTTGTTAAATTGGTATCCTTGCAGGAAGAACAATCAGTGTAGCCTTCTATTCTGCCATCTTGCTCCATCCCACTGCAATTAATTTTTAATTTTGACCTTGTAACCTCTGTCCTTGCTAAATGTGTTTGTGTATTCTAGTAATATTTTTTGTAGATTCCTTAGGGTTTTTTACATACAGGATCATGTTGTCTGAGAATACAAACTTTTTACTTCTTTTCTTTTTGCTTTTAGTTTCTTCTTCTTGCCTTATTCCTTGTTCTAGAATCTCTCATTCAACTTTGAATAGAAGTGTTATAACATACATATACTTGCCTTATTCCTAAAACATTTAGTCTTTCATTATAAGACATGATGTTAGTTGTAGATTTTCCATATATTCCTTTTGAGGAAATTCTCTTCTATTACTGCCTAGTTGAAAGCTGCTTTTAATGATTTTGTTTATTCTTCAAAAATTGGAACAGTGATATAATTACTATTATATTGCCTTATATTAGTAATTAAACTTTTGTAGACCTGATTTTTAGAGCAATTTTAGGTTTACAGAAAACTTGAAAAGAATATACAGCATTCCCATTTATCAACTGTCCCCCTTCCCACAGTTTCTCCTATTATTAACATCTTGTGTTAATGTGGCACAGTTCTTAAAATTAATGAGTTAATATTAATACATTATTAACATATATTTAATATACTGTTATAACTTTAAATAATCATATTTATCTATAAAATTTTAAATTATGTTAAGAAAGGAAAATTAGATTTTCTTTATATTTACTCATACCCTTGTTTCCTATAGTTTTGAGTTGCCATCTAGTATCATTTCTCTTCCGACTGAAGAATTTCTTTTAACATTTCTTATAATATGTTGTCTGCTGGCAACATATTCCCTCAATTTTTGTTTTTCTACATATATGCTTATTTTACTTTCATTATTCAAGGCTGGCCTTCCTTGGTGTAAAAATACCAAGAAATGCATTAAATATATTGTTTTAATTCCTTTGGCTGTCATGGTTTCTGATGAGAATTCAGCTGTCTGAATTATCATTTTTCCATTTATGGAAAGTGTGTCATTTTTTTCCTGGTCCTGTTACACATTTGTTTTTTATCTCTTTGGCTTTCAGCAGTTTAACTTTTATTTCTAGGAGAAATTTTCCTTGGGTTTATATTGGTTAGATTTTATTGAATTTCTTGGACCATAACCTACTGTTTTTCATCAGATTTGGGAGTTTTTCATCTACTATGTCTATAATTTTTTTTCTCCTTTATTACTTGTCTTGCTAAGATTCCCCTTAAATAGATATTGGATCATTTCCTGTGATATCACAGGTCTCTGATGTTCTGATTATTTTCCATCAGTCTTTACTCTCTCTCATTTTTAGATTAGGTAGTTTCTCTTAACTGATATACAGTTTTACTGATTATTTGTTGCTGTGCTCATTTGGTGAATATTTTGTTTCATTTACTATACTTCTTAGATGTAGAATTTTCTTTTTTTTTTTTTTTTGTTTTTTTTTTTTTTTTTTGATTTTTTTTTTTTTTTTTTATTTTTTGTATTTTTTTTTTTTTTTCTTTGAATATATTTATAATCGATTTTTTGAATTATTTTATTGCTTAATTC
>NW_016107603.1:1728998-1749047 GCF_001604975.1 Cebus imitator
TTTATTCTGTGTTCACTCACTGTTAGCATATTTTTCTTCCGTTCTTTGAATATATTTATAATCGATTTTTTGAATTATTTTATTGCTTAATTCAACATCTGATCCCAGTCATTTATGTTGTGTGTATTTTTTCTTTAGTAATTTCCTGAAGACTTTCCTGTTTGTTTTGTTTTGTTTTTTGTTTTGTTTTGTGTATGTAGAAATTTCTGGTTGAAAACTAGACATCGCAGAACATAAAATGAAATTACTCTGCCTTCTGTCATATTCATTTGAGGGCTTGGCTTTTTGTTCTAGTAGGCAATGAACTTCCTTGGGTTGAAACCACAAACTTTGTCTTCTGTGAGGTATACAGCTTATACCTTCCCTCTGCTACTTTGTTAGCCCGAACCCCTGCAGTTCCCCCTGGTAGCTCAAAAATTTTGACAGAGATGATGCTTATCTTCTCTGTTGTTTCTTCGTGTCTCAGAATTTCGTCCTAATTGACACTGGCTATGCTGACTTTGGGCTCAATACTCTGGCACCTCAAGCCTGTGTAAATTCATCTTTCTGCCACTCAAGCTGTAAATGATTGAAGAAAGTTCTCAGTTAATAAAAGAACCACAGATTTTAAAAACCAGGTGTTTTTTTCCTTCCTGCTTTTTCACTAGGCTTCATAGGCCTGGCTCCCTTGCTTATGTGTAATTTTTCATTGGTCAGGAATTTGTGTACTTTGTGCGCTGAATTTGAGTCTCATGCCTTCTGAGATTGGCTTGGTGCTAAGATTTTTCCTTTAAATTTTCAGCTGTTTTTCCAGCTCTCTAGTTTCCAGCATCTTTAGCCCTTGTGATATCATTTTTTTCTTCTCCTTTTTTATAGCTGTAGCTATGGAGTTTGGTATGACCTCTCACTTCTTACCCCTTCCAGTTTTCAAAATAAAACTCTCTTCAGCCTTATGTGTGCCTTTGAAAGTTTAAAGTATCTTTAATTTGTTTGTTTGTTTTGATCTAGTATCTTATTACTGGTATCTCTGGGGTTTTATATGACCACATCAGTTTTTGAGCATAACTGGAAGTTAAATTACTTTATCCCTATTGATTTTAAATAGTACATTTTAAACAAGGGCTTCTAAGCATTCAATAAAATTTAAATGAAATTTTTTTTTGTTTGTTTGTTTTTTTTGAGATGGAGTCTGTCTGTCTCCCAGGCTGGAGTGCAGTGGCACTATTTTGGCTCCCTGCAACCTCTGCCTCCCAGGTTCAAGCGATTCTCCTGCCTCAGCCTCCTGAGTAACTGGAATTACAGGTGTGCACCACCACACCAGACTAATTTTTGTATCTTTAGTACAGACGGGGTTCCACCATGTTGGTCAGGCTGGTGTCAAACTCCTGACCTTGTGATCCACCTGCCTCGGCCTCCCAAAGTGCTGGGATTACATGCCTGAGCCACCACGCTCAGCCTGTAATCCCAAATGATGTTTTAGACATTAACTTACACCTCAAACTCTTCCAAGTTTTTAAGTTCATGTTTGCATTTTATACTTCTCTTTTTTTAAAGAACAGCAAATTATATTTTAGCTGATAGACTTTCCTCAGTTTCTGTTAATTACATATGTATCTCTAATAGTGCATTTAAAGTCACTATTCTTCACCGCTGTAGTTATCTAGGCATTTGATTGGAAAATAGTTTGGCATTGGACTTAGTAGCAATAATGGAGGACTTGGAATTAAAAGGCACCAATCAACTTAGAAAAACAAGCCCTGTAGTAACACAAGGGAAAAAAAATATTCCTGAAGCCAGTACCTTGGGAAATAAAGGTAATAGAAATGAAATCACCTAAGTGGATGACCTTAATATTTCTGGACATGTTCCATAACCCTCACACATAATAGTGGACTGGTAGCTGGGAGACAGAGAAGACAAAACATAAATGTGGAATTTCAAGGATATTCCTATTTTCTGTTAAATTGGCAGGAAGTATGAATTACCAGAGACTTTACATATAGTCAGATTGCTGAGTTAATTTCACAGTTTCAAATATTAAGCACTCTTTTTCAGACATTCTCTCACTTCACTTTCATTTCATATGAGTTCATATTATTTTATGCCCCAGGCCTTAAGTGTAGAAAAGTTTACTGCTGTAATGTATGCTCTTTATCTGCCTCACTCTCACCCTCTCTTGCCTTTTGGTTTCACAGGGTGGTAGGCAGTAAAGCAGGATCTATATCTATCTGTGCTGACTGATGTTCACTATCCTTGCCATAAACTAAGTTGATCATTTAAAAAGTATGATTACTTTATCACTGGATTTAGCTTGCTGTTAACAGAGATTTCATGGTGATCTTTTCTTATTTCAAGGCCCTTAGCTCTTACCTAGGTTTCTTGTTAATGGAGTATCTCATTCTCATCAACAGGGCTTGGGTTCCTTTGAACAAACATTATTCTTACCCATAATTCTGATAACTTTCTGGTAATTTAATTGTGATTACCCATCCTCTTCATTCTCCATCAGTTCATTTTAGATACTCTTCTGATTTTCTTTTGTCTTTCACAAGATCTTTGAAATCTCTTTTTCTTTACATCTTTAATATGACCTCCAAAAAATGTTTGTTCAGTTTATACTTCCTGCCACAAAATGGTACTCTGCTTGAAATTCCACATTTATGTTTTATCTCCTCTGCTACAGGTAATAGCCAGTCTACTGTTACCTACGGGGGTTATGGAACATGTCCAGAAATGCTAAGGCTGCCCACTTAGGTGATTTTATTCCTATTATCTTCATTTTCCAAGGTATTAGCTTCAAGATGTTCTCCTTGTGTTTTCTAACTTCATTGGTAATGCTGAGCATTCACACAGCTTTTCAGTTTCTCAGCTTAGAAACAAGGAATGTTAAAAGTTACTATCATTGCCTTTAATCATGAAAAAGACAAGTAGAAGGAATTAGTTCTCTCACCCAGGGACATCGGTGTGTATGTATACCAGTGGGAACCAGATAATTGTGTCTAGGTAGAATCACTTATCACACTGCAGCTACTTTTCACCTGGTAATTTTAGCCAAACTAGGTCATGTTATAAATGTCAACAAAGCAAAAGAGGGAATAAAATTTCATCTGAATAATGCCCATACATTTCAATGGATCTTAGAATCTTTTCTAGGAAACAGGATTATGAGGTAAGAGGTTTTTTTCATTGCAGCGATAAATGTGAATACAGTTACTATGATTCTTTCTTAAGATATTCACTTTGGCCTCATTCCTTCTTTCCTTAAATTAGAAAAAAAAAATCTGAAGTTTGCTTATAGATAAGTTTTAAGCCAAATAAATAATAGTTATTATACTGATTTGGTTGAAAAATACATTTCTAATTCTTCTTTAAAAACTGTAATGAAATATAGTGCAATGTCAGTCACAAAACCATTATTTTGATAGCTAACATCATTTGTATTCTAGGCTAGAATTTTAAAATCTAAAGTTCAAAAAAATAAAATTTTATTCACATTGTTGATTTTGCCCAGTGACACAAGCTTGATGTTAATATTAAATTAATATAGGCAAATTAGTTAAAGTAAGAAGAGATAACATTTACCACTTTCATATGTTGTAATTTTTATTTCAATAACCAGAATTGTAGGTTTCAATGCTTGAAATTTGCTTTAATTAATAGATTTGACAAGGAACCTTTAATAGGCCACTGCTTTTCAGAGTTTCAGTTAAACCTCAAGAAATAATATGGTCCTGCTGTGATTTTTAAATGCATGCTTTTGTGGTTGCATAAATTGTGTTTTTTCATGAATATTAGGATTGTAAATGAAAATTAAGTCTGGATTCTGATTCTTTTCCTTTCAAGCTTATTAGCATAAGACCTTTTAGGATCACCGTGACTCTCTCCTTGTTAGTTTTAGGCCATAACTTAGCCCTGATTATAAACAAGCTTTAACTGTTTCTTAAATTTTTTTTTGTCATGAGCAAAGAAAAATTACTGTAGTAAATATGCATTGAGACATATTCTTGTATTTGAAAACTTATTGTGGGAATCATATTTTTGACTCCCAGCTCAGGACAGAATTAGGGTAGATTATTTTATCTTCTTATAAAATGTAAAATGAAGATATGCCTATAGACATTACAATTTAGAGTAGAGGAGTTTCACATTAGAAAAATGCTGATTTGCCTTTACATTTAGTATAAAAGAAGGAGTACTTAGCATTTATAATTTATCTGCTTTAAACATAATTTTTTAAATTTTCCTTTATACTATTTTTAATCCTGCTTATAGAATGAAAGATGAGTCATTGAACTTGTATCTAAGATTGATGATTTGTTTTAGTCGGGGGCAGACAAATACAGCATTTTGGGTTCAATATTTAGGGACAGGTATTCATATGTAATAAAACTTAGCACTTGAACTGGCATTGATTGTCATTGTTGATGATCCTAGCAGGATCAACATTGGTCAAGTAAATACAATGATCGAATTTGCCTTCTTCTGGCAAGATAGGCAAAGAAGCAGGACAAAGCATAAAGGCGTGACAGCACTACAGCATTACATCTATTCAACTGTACTTCAGAGAACAGAAGTGGCAATGATGAAGGGTACTGTTCAATTCAGCAAGCAGTTATTGAGCAGCTCTATAGCCCAACACTGTGTTAGCTGCTAAAGGATATAAAAGGAGAAGACAGTATGATTTTGCACTAAAGTAGTTTGTCATCTGATTTGGAAGACAAATGGTTCATATATGAAACGGCTAGAAAACAAAAAATGACAGTGGATAATCGAGTGTATAATTGTTCATGCAACAGAATACAAGCACAATTTACTTGTCCAGCAAGTGAAAAGATAAATATATATGTAAAATTTTGTGTGGCAACATAAAGTAACATAGCCTGAGTTAATTCAGGTCTTTGGTTATTTCAGATGGAAGAAAACCCCAGCAATTTAAATGGTATTTATTTAAAATATCCTTTATTTTATTTATTTATAGCCTTTTATTTAGACTACCTAAAAACACTAATTAGAGATATGATTATTTCATACCTGAGACACTAAAAAAAAAAATTAATGATTCAATCCATTGAGTATAAACTTTATTAGGTTTTACTCACTATTGATTCTTTGCCTTAAAGGTTCATTCTGTCTATTTTGCAGTATTTTCCAGTGTCTAGGTATTCTGATTATGTTAATTAAAAAGGTAGGTCTCAAAGAGCATAGTAATCTCCTTAGCTTTGTATAAGGAGCCATGTAGCAAAGCAGCCTTACTACGTTTTTTTGTTTGTGTTTTTATTTTTTTTCTCCATTACTTGTTAAGTAGTAATGATGTAGTAGCATCTTAAAATACTTTAAAGATTCAGCGAGGGAACTTTCTCCTATTCTTTGCCACTCCTCAGTATTTTTTCACTGTACCCCCATAGCTCTTGTACATCTCATGACATATAACATTGTATTTTAATTTAATAAATGTATTTGTCTAGTCACTGGACTGGCTTCTTTGCGTTATAACCATGACTTCACATAAATGTTAGTATCTCTTAGATTTCTAATTAAATACCTACTGAATTAAGGAAACATGAATTTGTGAAAATGCTAGTGAAACTTTGTTACTGTGTTTATTTCTCACAATAAATAAACATGGGGTGCGTCTTACAGTTATGTCCAGTGGGAATCCATTATCGATTCCCAGTGTTGCAGACAAGTTATTTTAAAAAGGAAAAAAATGAAAGAAAGCAGCCTCCTCTTTTACCAGTCCCCACCTCAACTATATAATTTTCTATAAGAAAATTGATATCAAAAGCTGTGATATCCATTTCTCTATACCATCAACAGTTCTTGAAGTTGCCTTGACTAGCAGACTCCTTGAATCAGTCCAAATACATGATATATAGATATATGTGTGTGTAGACATCTTTAGGAAAAACAGCTTTTCAGGTATTGATTCAACAGTGTCTTCCTCCCAGCTTTACACTGACTTAATGATTTCAGATACAGTTTTGAATTGCATCTCAGTTGTGGGGAGTGGGGATAGTATTTAGTCTCTGGCTCCTCCTTTTTAATGTTATTTCTGAGACTGCCTTGGAGTGGTGGTTCAAGCCCAGAATAAATGCAGTTTACTGCCCATCACTCCATACCCTTAAGATGGTTTTGTCAGCTTTTAGAAACTCTCAGATGTTCTAAAATAAGATCAAGCTGATTCTACATCCTACTGGTGGTAGGTGTTAGTGCTATCACACTTTGGCAAAATGTTTTTGACTTGAGATAGAATCATTCACCCAGGGATATCTTGTTAATAAATTTACTGACTCCTCACTTGGAATTTCTGATGTAGCAGTTTTTAATAATACAGCTTTTTCATGTCAGTCAACAAGAGTACATTCTGACTCATTCTATTTATAAAAGGATACAAAATCTATAATATTAGAACAGTTAGGTGTACTTAACTTTGGAGAACAAAAATAGAGGTAAGGGATCAGTAAGAGGACTTCTGAGGATGTAGGTAATGTGTTGTTTATTCAGCGAGAAGTGGTTATATGGGTGTGTTCATTTTGTGATAATTCATTGAGTTGTATAAATGCTACACTTTACTAAAATCTATGGAAACCAAAGGCTAACTTTAGCAGCTTTAGTCGGATGACAAACTTATTATTTTTCTTAAACTATGGGCAGAGTTTTCTTCTAACTTTCAGATTCCTACAGTATAAAGGAAAAGATAACACTATTTTAGTATGATAACTAAAATGCTCTTGCTCTTTTAAAATCATCATTACAAAGTGTATTTATTTTAACTTTTATATGACTGGTATTGGCTACCTAAAAGTCTTTAAAGAAACTAATTGTGAAATAACAGTTGAACATGACTACTAGAGTAGCCACTTCAGGACAGTCCAGAAAATAGCAGATAGAGAATATAAAATGTAATGTTTTTAACAAAAAACAAAAGTCACCCCATATTTAAAGAACAGTTTAAGGTATCTTCAAAACAACTGCTCCTGAACTGAATGATATTACTTCACACCCCTTCCATGGCAAAGAGGTTATCTAAGTTAGTTGTACCCAACTACACCAAGCTAAAGAACCACTTCACACTGAACTGAATTTTGTATGGAAGCTAGAAAGAACCACAGACTTTACTATCATATTCTAATTGGCAGGAACCCTGCTTCTGATGCTAAAAAGCATGTCAGGATTGCATATTACATCAATTTCAGAAGTCCAAGTTACATTTGGGTATGTTGTTTGTTACCAGCCACAAGTAAGCTGCGTTTTTGTAACTTATCTGCTGGCTTACTGGGTTGAACCACCTTATGAATTTTTGATTAGAAACAGAGGACTTTGAGATGTTGCAAGTGGGGGCTCAAAAATGAGTATTGTGTGGCAGATAACAGGCTGAATATCACTGTCCTTAAAAAAAAAAAAAAGAAGTCTTTTAAATTGAAATATCAAAATCATGATTAAAATGAAAAGGAGGGCAAGTGAGCTAGGATAAATTCAATCCTTGGTGTTGGTACCAGTTTCACCTCAAAAGGACCTCAGCATAAATGTTCAGAAAGAAAGATCAACCACCTTGGCGAACATGGAGAAACCCCATCTCTACTAAAAGCATAAAAATTAGTTGGATGTGGTAGCAGTTGCCTGTAATCCCATCAGAGACAAGAGAATGGCTTGAACCTGGGTGACAGAGGTTGCAATAAGCCAAGATAGCGCCACTATACTCCACCCTGTGCAACAGAGCGAGACTCCATCTCAAAAAAATAAAAATAAAAAAAATAACATAGATCTATAGGCTGAAAAATGTTATAAAATTTGATGTTGTGTAATTCCTTAAACATAAAATTACAGATACGTGTGTCAGGTACTGTTTTAATTGCTTTTATATATTAACTTTTTTAACTCTCAAGCAACCTCTGAGATACAAGATAAGACAAAAAGAAGTTACGTATGTGTACAAGGTCATACAAATGACTTTTAAATCCAGGCAATCTGATTGAAATTCCATGCTCTTACCTTTAAAGGGATTGGTAAATTCCATCTAAATGTGTGCCTATATAAAATATGGAGCATGGTAGCATTTATAATATTTATTCATTCAACAAATATTTATTGAATGCTTATGATTGGACCAGGCACTATGTTAGGTATTTAGGATATGATAGTCCCCCCCCATCCATGGTTTTTACCTTTCACAGTTTTAGTTACCTGTGGTTAACTGTGGTCTGAAAATAGGTGAGTACAGTACAATAAGATAATGTATGTGCGAGAGAGAAAGACTACATTCTCATGACTTTTGTGACAGTATGTAGCTATAATTGTTCTGTTTTATTAATTGTTAATCTCTTACAGTGCTTAATATACAAATTAAACTTTATCACAGGTATGTATAATAGGAAAAAACGTAGTATATGTAAGGGCCATTGCTATCAGCAGTTTCAGGCATCTATAGGGGGACTTGAAATATATCTCCCACAGATAAGGGGGACCTGTTATATAAGAGTTTATGAAAGTCCTTGACCCTTGTGAAGTCTGTATTCTAGTAGCAGTTCACAGACAATAAATAAAAAAGTAAAACAACTAGGTTATCTAATAAAATATATACTTTGAAGCTTTGAAGGGAATTGTTATTTCATAAGGTGGTCAAGGAAGGCCTCACTGATAAGGTGACATTTGAGTAAATATTTGTAAGCTGTGAGAGGATAAACTGTGAAGACGTCTGGAAGCAGAACATTCCAGGTAAAGAAATCAGCAAAGGCAAATTCCCTGAGACGAAAGCGAGCTTGGTGTCGTCATGAACAAGGAAAGAGTATGACTGAAGCACAGTAAGCAAGAGGGAGATTGGAAGAGGAGATGAGAGGGCTGTAGTAGGACAGATGATGTAAAGCCATTGTTAGGATTTTAGCTATTGTTTTCAGATGGGAATCCATTTGAGGATTACATAGAAAATCAAACCTCAGAATGTTAAGAGAAGGATTCTAGAAGAATCCTTGATAGAATCCTTGATAACTGAAAAGGTGAGGTTTTTACATTAACAGAAGAGGTAAAGAGTAATAATAAAAAATAGGAATATCTTCAATCAGTGATGCTAATGTGCCTGAAGAGTCAGGGTCCCCAGTAGGGGAAGGAAGAAAAAGAAAGTGAAAGGAGGCTAAAATCTGTACTGGCATTGTAGTTAGAAAGACTAAGGTCCAAGTGGACATTTGCTATGGAAGTCAGGTGACAGTGGAGGTCAAAGTAACAAAGGCAGGCAGGGAAACTCTTAGCAGCATCAGAGTAATACAGTGAAATTCCTCGTAGAAATACGATCAAGTAAAGTCAGAGAAAGCCATTGGACAGCTATGTCAATCAACTTGGGCAGCTTTGCTAATGAGCATACTCTTAAATCTGGCAATTGAAAGGCTGCCTGTTTAAAAACAAAGTGATGAATAGCACTGAAAAGAAAAATTCAATTTTAGAATGAGCTCAGGGTCACATGGACAGGAACAATTACCCGTAGTTTACATAAATTCTCTTGGTAGCAATAATCTAATGCATATGGCTTTGAAGAAGAGTAAAATTTTTACTTTAATACAATAAGACAGGTAAATCATGAATGATGTAGACTAGTTATGCAATATATTTGAAATAAAGTAAAATTCATTGTTCAAGTGGAGAAGCCATTGAAGGTCCAGTAATGATGCATTTAAATAAGGTAATTTGGCTGGAACTGCATTCATCTGTAAATAATTTGCCCACAGATCGGGTTAGGAACTTCCTAAAAAATAGTACTAGTTCTAAAAACATACCCAATTGGATAATTTCACCTATAAGGTTAAAGAGTACTGATTTTAAAAGGTTCTTAGAGTCTGTTTTGTGAAGAGATCTTTTAAAGTATAATGGTGGCAAAGCACAGGAAGGCGCTCACATGCAACAGCAGCAGTGCTAGGGAAAAAGGGCAACAGCTGTGCTAAGCAGCCACTTAGAAAAGAGTTGAGTAAGAGCAGTCTTTTCAGAGTCTGATACCTTTCATTTTACTGGAAAACTCTCACTTAGTCTGTATATATCTTACTAATGAACTTCTTCAAATATAGAGGTATTTATAAGAGAACATAAAAATCATTTGTATAATTTCAGATCTGTGCCTTTCGTATATACTTTTACCATTTATTTTTTCCATTTGTGAAATGTGCCAGCACCTACTTTAACAAACTGATACAATTGAGAAGAAAGAGTGTGGGCTACTAATAAGAAGCTCATCAGTCAAAACATAGTCAGAAACAGAACAGGTTGCTAATGAATACTTAATTCTTTTTAGGAATGTGTTTGGTCCAACAGGATTCAGAATTATGAAAGCTGTAATTCCCTTTGGCTGCAAATTATAGGAATGTTGTTTGCTTGTTATATTTTGAGCTCCAAGTTGGATCAGTTGCTTTCTTGAACAGTTGAAAAGCTGTCATTTAAGCATTTCAGATATTTCACTTTTCTATTTCAATCCTGGGTTAGATTTGCTGTTTCTTGGCTCTCACCTCTTCATCTATTACAGTTTTCTCCCTCATTTAATTGGGGTATATCCTCAAAGATCTTCCACAGAAAAGGCATAATGGAGATACAATTTCAGAATTCTTGAAGGTCTGAATTGTCTCTGTTTGCTTTCATATTTAATGGGTGGTTTGACTGGGTATATAGACTTGGGTTTTTAAAATCATTCTCCTGTAGAACCTTGAAGACATTTCCTCCATTGTGTCCTAGAATTTAGCCTTGCTGGTGAGAAATAGAATTCCAGTTTGATTCACGTTCTTTTGTTGGTAACGTCTTTTTTCCCTCCTTGGAATCTCTTAGGATTTTCTTCTTTACCTTTGGTGGATATATGTACGTAACATCGCAGTTTTACAAATCACATGATTTTCAATTTCATTCTATCATAAGTTCATAAACTTGAAAAAAAATGACTATACCGAGCTTTTATTTTAAAATGTAGATAAATGTTACAGAAAAAAAATTGGCAGGCACAATGGCACATTCTATAGTCCAGCTACTTGGGAGGCTGAGGTGGGAGGGTCTTGAGCCCAAAAGCTTGAGGCTAGCCTGAGCAACATAGTGAGATCCTGCCTCTAAAAAAAAATAGGCAAGACTTGTAAGCTAAAGTACTCTTAGGAAATATTTCAATCACATGAGTAGGCATTATCTTTAATCTACTTTTTATTATTATGGTTAAATTATGAGCAAAGCTCATAAAATGCAATAAATGCATTTTGTATTTCTTGCAAGTTTAGCAGAGGTATTCAATCTTACATCCTCTGATCTGTACTAATATGCACTCTTACTGAGAAGAGTTAGAAGAATAACAGTAAACACTTTGTGAAAGATTTTAAATGACAACAAAGGTAAAGGGTCAGAATGTCATTGTTTCAAAGCAATTTTCTTAGTTGTAATAAAGGTAAATTTAATAAAAGTAAAAGCAATCTGCTCCCAGAATGTTACAGTATTTTGTTTTGAATAAATTTATATTCTCTGGAAATCAATATGGCTTATGTTACACACAAACAAGGTCTGAAAATAGTAATGCCCTCGAGTTCCAATAGGAGGCGATCTCCTTGAACTGTTTAGACCAATATGAAAGGCTACTTCCTGGAAGAAACAATGCTTCTCAGCAAGATATTTCTTAAAATACCATTTCCAGAATTATTTGTAGCCACTATAATAAAACGTTATCAGGAAATTGTCAGATGGTTCATAGAATTGGTGACAGAAAAACTACTCATATATACTGTACTGCATGACAAAAACAGAATTTTTCATGATTAATGGGTTAAAAGGCAAGAGTTTTGAATGAACGCAGATTGGGCAATTCTCAAATCTTTGATGTTTTTATTATATGTCATCCTGACCACTTTTCACTGGTTTAATATAATTTTGAGATGTTTCCCTAAATGTTACATCTGTTAATAGTTAGAAACCAGCTTAAATTCCCATTAAGTTTTATTCAACAGACCTAAAGCTTCTGGTCAGAAAACCTTATAAGCAAGTACCCTCTATGCCATAGAAGGACTAATAGTATACTTCAACATTTTACAGCTGGTTTTGAAAATTTAAAAATATGTAGGCTCCCCAGGAGTTTATACTCAACAATATCAATTCTACTTAAGACATAAAAGTCTATTTCTATTGGCAGCAAGATGAAAATCCCTAGCTCATACTCCCTGTGTGGGGCAAACACCCAGGAAATGATTCCAGCAAAGCATGGAACTAGGTTTGTGAAGGAGAGACTGGGCTTTGACATACTACCACTGGATAATACATAAACCAGTAATCATCTATGTCACTTACAAATATGCATCTGTTTAATGTCTTCAGTTGTTTAACCATTTGGATGATCCTAAATTTCCTTGAAACCTTTACGTTTAGGTTTCCAAAAATTTATTTTTCTCCAAGATTAAAGTAATTCTAGCATTCTAATAGCAACATACTGTGTCAACAAGTTGATTTTTAAAGTGTATGTCTTCTGTTGAAGAGCTCAATGAAGTTCTTATCTGTTTTCTCTTTAAACAGAGTAGAGAACAGCAAAGTTTGTTTTTTTGTCAGTGGCAAATTTATACTCAATTTAAACCATGGCTTTCAACCAGAATTCCTATACTAAAATAACTTTTACAAGAATCATAGTGGATTTTTTTATACATTCTTGGTTAACCAGCAAAACTCACACAATTTGTTGGCATTAGTAACAAATACTTTTTAAATGAGCTTTTATTTCTCCCATCAAAACTTCTATTTCCCTTCAAAAAAGCCTCATCATAAATTTATTGACACATTTGTAAGCGTTATTAGAATTGCCATAATCAATGAATATTGAAGAAAAGGGGAGAAGATGAAAGGTTTCTTTTTAATTTGTAAAAAAACTCATGATTCTGTACTTAAAAGTAGCTCAGATGGGGCTTATATGAGCTTTACCTCTCTTTGAGCAATACATTTTAAGTCAGGAAGAAAATAAAACCTGACTGTTGTAGCATTTAGCTTTGTATTGGAGTGGTCTTTGCAGGTAATGCCTACTTCTATGACATTTAGAAGATTCATAAAGTGCTGGTCAAAACAGTGGAAACAATAGCAGCTGTCATTTGATCAGTTGTGTGCAAACCAATTAAAAGGCATGTCATAACTATTTAAGCATATGAGGTAATTTATCGTTACCTTTCATTAATTAATGAGTTCTACTAGTAAGAGTAGGGTACTACACTGGGGGCTCCTGTTCTCACAGAGTTTACAGCCATGCATGACATGAGGACTGCTCCAGGTTTGCTGCATTTAAACAATTGACAAGGCAGAAACTCTGTCTTTTCTTCAGCTGATTGGCACTATCTACTTAGAACTTTGCTTATTTTTCACTCCCCCTGAAGAGAACAGAGTCCAGAATGGCCAGTGGTATTATCAGAGTAGAAGAGTTGAGGTGTCATAAGATAATGACACCCTTGAATTTCCTTTTACTGCTTCATACAAGTGAGCATAAGGACAGACAGGCAGAAAATAGTAGATCACTATGTGAGGCCAGAGTGAGTCCTCTTAATTTCAACAAAGGAAAGACAGAAGGCAAGTGAACAAGGTACATAAATATAAGAACATAAGTATAGACAGGTAAATAAGGAAAAACAGGAGGAAATGGAAGAGGTAACAAAAAACGGTGAAGAAAAATTTGGGAAGAGAGAGGTAACATGAGATGAGGAGAGCAAAAGAAACAGAATGGAGAAGAGAAAAGAATGGAGGCAATGGAAAGAAGGGAGATTATAGCAATCTCCTCTGGAATCTGCCTATCCCAAACATAAAGATTAATTGTAATGTTTTAATTACAAATTAGCTTTTCCTGAGAAAACTGGTCATAAAAACATAATTCTTATAAACTTGTGATATCTCAAATATTTAAAATATTTTCTAGTCAAACATTTAGGGGGTCATTATTCTCCAAAACTAGCTGGCTTTATGTAGCTGTTAGGAGTTCTTCACAACTGTCCCTTAGCCTTGTTGCATGCGATGTCCATGGAGAACCTGAGAAGTTACACTTTAAGAGTTTCTCCCCCTTTGGTCTCCTAGGCAAGAAATCAGGAGAAAAGAATGAGAAAGAAAAATCACTGTTGTCAACTGACACATCACACTTCAGTAAATCTGGGTATTACTTAGGGTCAACTAGAGTAATTCAACATAAAGGTAAGATAATGGATAAGATTTTAAAAGCCAAGTGGTGATTTCAGACTTATAGCTATTGTTCTAATATGTTGGGTAATCACTTTCTTTATAAACTGCTGGCTCCCCAAAATGTAAAGAAAAATTATTCCAGACTACAAGATTAATTTACCTCTACATCTTTAAGCTGAAGTAGATCCTATTTTTTGTTATAACAGACTTTTTATATTTATTTAGTCAGATTCCTCACATTAAGAAGGAGGAATCTGAGGCCAAGTAAGATTAAGTGACTAGTTTATGGTCCTTGGGTAGAACGGGAATGAAGCAGTGGTTTCTATTCCTAGGTCACTTCAGGACTACTACCTGAGGTATGTTAGAAAAAAGACATAAGTCAAAGAAATTAGAACATGAAGTTGAGTATCAAGTTTAGTAAAAAGGATATAGTCATTGCTTCCTTACAATATTAAAAAGTAGTTTATCTGTAGATGGACATTTTTTTAAAATGGTTTCTACCATTAAAAGTAAAACTGAAGATACAAGATTAGGTTAGACTCTGTAGCAAAATCAAAACAGCTTATTTCAGCCTAACAACTTTTTAAAAGTAAATGGCAAACCGCAGATACCTACATATCTATAGTTTTGTGAGCCACCATAAAATCTGCATACTCTCTACCAAAGTAAAAAATTTCACTTACTGACACAACCTTTACTAAAAAGTGCCACATACTATATGTAAGAACACTTACTTAGGCTGGGCACGGTGGCTCACGCCTGTAATCCCAGCACTTTGGAAGGCCGAGGCAGGTGGATCACAAGGTCAAGAGATCAAGACCATCCTGGCCAACATGATGAAACCCCATCTCTACTAAAAATACAAAAATTAGCCGGGCATGGTGGCACTTGCCTGTAATGCCAGCTACTCGGGAGGCTGAGGCGGAAGAATCGCTTGAACCCAGGAGGCAGAGGTTGCAGTGAGCTGAGATTGTGCCACTGCACTCCAGCCTGGCGACAGAGCAAGACTCCGTCTCAAAAAAAAAAGAACACTTACTTAGAGAAGAAATAAAGTACAGGCTATCTAGTTCTTAATATGGTAAAACTCTCTATCCTCTCTCACTCTGCTTTAATTTGTCTTTTAGTTAGCCTGGGTAAAGTAAATTTAACGTCTCAGAGGATCCCTCAACTCATGTGAAAAAACTCTTAATAGTTTCTGTGTTACATTAAACAAAAAGGCAGACCTATGTCATCTGGAGTCATTGGGCCCTAAGTTATCTCCTAAGGTAACTAACATCTGGAGATGTACATTCCTTAACTCTGAAGATAATAGCTATGAAGGTGAATGCCAATAGCTGCTGTAGGTTTCACAGACAGATTTAATGATTATGAAGATTCTGACCATATCTAACATAATAACAGATAACAGATAATTGTACCATAAGATTTAGGACAAACAGTCATTTAAAAGTGTTAAAAGTTTTGTTAAGGTATATAAATGCATATCTGTTGCCTATTAGTATGATGATATGGTAGACAAATTGCCTTTGTCAGGTTTTAGTTTTGGCTCTGTCACTAATTAGCTCTGATTTTTGAGAATTTCAACTGCTTCAACAAATGTTTACTGAGGGTTATATACATATCTTAGGAAATCCTCTCAGCAAGCCTAAGGGTTTACACTATTATTATTATCTTACAAGTAGGGGAACTGAGGCTTAGACTGAATTTTTCTCAAGGTTCAATAGCTAGTGGCCTGCTTCCAATGCTTATATTATTTTCAATAGTTTCTAGAACTATATTCCTAACAGGTCCTTTTGACCCAGTGGGAATGAAAGGGGAGGGCAGAAGGCGCTATATAGGATTCCAGCCCTTCTACTTCTGCTTCAATCAGAGAAGTTGCCTGTTCATTGTTTTAATATGTTGAGCTTTCTGGAAATGATTTTAGAGGATAAGGGGTTCTGTAGCATAAAAGCCTGATCTCACAAAATTATGCTTTACTAGAGTAAAGGGGTAAAAATGGTATTAAGGTAATATAAGAACCAACCGTGCAGTCCAGAAATACAGTAAATAATAATTCTCACTGGAAAGGCTTCAAAAAGGAAATGCATTTGAGATGGGCCTTGACAAGCAGATAAACTCTTGATTTAGTTGAGGGATTCCATCTGGGGAAACACTAATGAAAGTGCTTAAATTTTCAAATGCTAATTAAAATGTTTATTTTTAAAATGTTTCCTTTGATCCTATTTTTCTTTATTAAATTCCACCCTGGACAGGAATTAAGAGCACAGTCTGAAGTGATTGTGATGTCCAATATGTGCTACTAATGGAACAAAAAAACAACTTGTCATATTTCAAAATTATAATGCTGACTGCACTATGAATATAGAAAAGTGCAGTTGTAACTACTGTATTCTGCAACATGTAACATACTATATATGACTTCAGAGATCAGACTGACTCAATTTGCATTACAGCCATGTTCAGGGAAAGCCTAGTTAGCGAAAACAGAAACTTCAAATTTCACTCTTTTAAACTGAATTGGAGAATGTCTTATATCCACTGCCAGAAAATACCACCCCAGAAATGAAAACTTAGATGTTTTAATTTCTGAAATAATGACTTTGAGGAAAATCATTAAAAATATAAAACATACAAATTCCTATTGGTCAGACTATGGAGACTTTGGAGAATGAGATTCTCCAAGTATCTTGGTACTTAATTAAATAAAAATATAGTGTAACTAAAAATAAACTAGCTGACATGAAAAAGCTGTATTATTAAAAACTGCTACATCAGAAATTCCAAGTGAGGAGTCAGTAAATTTATTAACAAGATATCCCTGGGTGAATGATTCTATCTCAAGTCAAAAACATTTTGCCAAAGTGTGATAGCACTAACACCTACCACCAGTAGGATGTAGAATCAGCTTGATCTTATTTTAGAACATCTGAGAGTTTCTAAAAGCTGACAAAACCATCTTAAGGGTATGGAGTGATGGGCAGTAAACTGCATTTATTCTGGGCTTGAACCACCACTCCAAGGCAGTCTCAGAAATAACATTAAAAAGGAGGAGCCAGAGACTAAATACTATCCCCACTCCCCACAACTGAGATGCAATTCAAAACTGTATCTGAAATCATTAAGTCAGTGTAAAGCTGGGAGGAAGACACTGTTGAATCAATACCTGAAAAGCTGTTTTTCCTAAAGATGTCTACACACACATATATCTATATATCATGTATTTGGACTGATTCAAGGGGTCTGCTTGTCAAGGCAACTTCAAGAACTGTTGATGGTGCGGAGAAATGGATATCACAACTTTTGATATCTGTTTTCTTAAAGAAAATTACATGGTTGAGGAGAGGACTGGTAAAAGAGGAGGCTGCTTTCTTTCTTTTTTTTTTAAACAACTTGTCTGCATCACTGGGTACCAATAATCAGGTTCCACTGGACACAACTACAGGATGCACCTCATGTTTACTTATTGTGAGAAATAAACACAGTAAGAAATTCACTAACATTATGATGTATAACACAAATTCATGTTTTCTTAGTAGGTATTTATTAGAAATCTTTGAGGTACCAACATCTATGTGAAATTCTGGTTATAATGCAAAGAAGCCAGTCTAGTGACTACACAAATGAGTTTATTAAATTAAAATACAATGATATATGTAATGAGATGTACAAGAGCTATGGGGGTACAGTCGAGAAATACCTGAGGAAGGGGAAAGAATAAGAGAAAGTTCCCTGGCTGAATCTTAAAAAGTAAGATATTTTAAGGTGCTACTATACCATTACCACTTTACAAGTAATGGAGAAAAAAATTAAAAAAAAAAAAAAACAGTCATACGATTACATGGACATTTAATAACCTCCTGAATGACTTTTGTGTAGATAATGACATTAAACAGAAATCAATAAGTTATTTGAAACTACTGAAAACAGAGGTATGATATACCGGACTCTTTGGACCCAACCAAGGCAGTATTAAGAGGGAAATTTATAGCCTAAATTCCCGCATCAAAAATTTAGAAAGATCTCAAGTTAACAACTTAACATCACAGCAAAAAAAACTAGAGAACCAAGGGCAAACAAATCCCCAAACTAGCAGAAGACAAATAACTAAAATCAGAGCACAACTGAAGGAGATTGAGACATGAAAAATCATTCAAAACATCAACAAATCTAGGAGCTGTTTTTTCAAAAAAAAAATTAATAAAATGACCATTAGCTAGACTAATAAATAAGAAAAGAGAGAATATTCAAATAATCACAATGAGAAATGACAAGGCGAGATTACCACTCACCCCAGAGAAATACAAACAACCATCAGAGTATATCATGAACAACTCTGTGTACTTAAACTAGAACATCTAGAAGCAATGGATAAATTCCTCGACACTTCCAACCTCTCAAGACTGAAACAGGAAGAAACTGAATCTCTGAACAGACAATACTGAACTTGGAAATTGAGACAGTAATAGCTTACCAACCAATAATGTCCAGGACCAGTTGGATTCACAGCTGAATTCTACCAGATGTACAAAGAAAAGCTGGTGTCATTCCTACTGAAGCTATTCCAAAAAACTAAGGAGCAACTTCTCCCTAACTCATCCTATGAGGCGAGCAGCACACTGATTCCAAAACCTGGCAGAGATAATACAAAAAAAGAACACCTCAGGTTAGTATGCTTTATGAACATTGATACAAAAGTCCTCAACAAAATACTGGCCAAAGAATTCCCGCAGCACATCAAAAAGCTTATCCACCAGCCATGCACAATGGCTCACCCCTATAATCCCAGCACTTTGGGAGGCTGAGGCTGGTGGAGTTCAAAACTAGCCTGACCAACATGGAGAAACCCCATCTCTACTGAAAATACAAAATTAGCTGGGCATGGTGGCACATGCCTGTGATCCCATCTACTCAGTAGGCCAAGGCAGAGGAATCGCTTGAACCAGGGAGGCGGAGGTTGCAATGAGCCGAGATTGTGGCATTGTACTCCAGCCTGGGCAACAAGAGCCGAACTCCGTCTCAGAAAACAAACAATAAAACCTTATCCACCACCATTAAGTAGGCTTTATTTCTGGACTGCACAGTTGATTTAGCATATGCAAATCAATAAATGTGATTCATCACATAAGCAGAACTAAAGACAAAAATCAAATGATTAAATAGATGCAGAAAAGGCATTTGATAAAATTCAGCATCGCTTCATGTTTAAGACTCTCAATAAACTAGGTATTGGAGGAACATACTTCAAAATAATGACAGTCTTCCTTGACAAACCTACAAACAACATCATACTGAATGAGCAAAAGCTAGAAGCATTTCCCTAGAAAATTGGCACAAAACAAGGATGCCCACTCTCATCATTCCTATTCAACATAGAAGTCCTGACCAGGGCAAACAGGCAAGAGAAAGAAATAAAGAGCATCCAAATAGGCAGAGAGGAAGTCAGATTATCCCTGTTTGCAGATGACATGATGCTGTATCTAGAAAAACCCATAGTCTCAGTCAAAAGCTTCTTAAGCTGATAACTTCAGCAGAGTCTCAAAATACAACATCAGTGTGCAAAAATCACTAGCATTTCTATGCATCAACAACAATCAGTCCAAGAGTCAAATCAGGAACACATTCCCATTCACAATTGCCACAAAAAAGAATAAAATACCTAAGAATATAGCTAACTAGGGAAGCGAGAGACCTCTACAAGGAAACTGTAAAACACTGCTCAAGAAATCAGAGATGACACAAACAAATGGAAAAACATTTCGTGCTCATGAACAAGAAAAATCAATATTATTAAAAATGGCCATACTTCCCAAAGCAATTTATAGATTCAATGCTATTCCTATTGAGCCCCCATTGAGATTCTTCACAGAACTAGAAAAAAACTATCTTAAAATTCATATGGAACCAAAAAAGAACCTGAGTAGCCAAGGCAAT
>NW_016107603.1:1749068-1760186 GCF_001604975.1 Cebus imitator
AAAAAAAAAAAAGACTGAATAACCACAACAATTTTTAGCAAAAAGAACAAAGCTGGAGATGTTCTGCTACCTGACGTCAAACTATATTAAAAGGCTACAGTAACCAAAACAGCATGGTACTAGTACAAAAACAGACACATAGACCAATGGAACAGAATAGAGAACCCAAAAATAAGGCCACATACCTACAGCTATCTAATCTTCAACAAACCTGACAAAAGCAAGCAATGGGTAAAGGATTCCTATTAAATAAATAGCGCCGGGATACTTGGCTAGCCATATGCAGAATACTGAAACTGAACCCTTTCCTTACACCATAAACAAAAATTAACTCAAGTTAGATTAAAGACTAAAATGTAAAATCCACAAGTATAAAAACCCTGGAAGGCAACATAGGCAATATCATGCAGGACAATGACATGGGCAAAGATTTCGTGATGAAGACATCAAAAGCAATAGCAACAAAGACAAAAATTGATAAATAGGATCTTATTAAACTACAGAGCTTCAGTACAGCAAAAAAGCTATCAACAGTAAACAGACAACCTAAAGAATGGGAGAAAATCTTTGCAGACTTTGCATCCAATGAAGGTCTAATATCCATTATCTATATGGAACTTAAATTTCCAGAGAAAAAACAACCAACCTCATTAAAAAGTAGGCAAAGGACATGAATAGATACCTTTCAAAAGAAGATATACATATGGTCAACAGTCATATGATAAAAAGCACAACATCACTGATCATCAGAGAAATGCAAATCAAAGCCACAAGACATACCCATCTCAGTCAGAAAGGTTATTATTAAAAAGTCAAAAAAAAACAGATGTTGGTGAAGCTGTGGAGAAAAGGAAACACTAATACACTGTTGGTGGAAGTATAAATTGGTTGAACCATTGTGGAAGACAGTGTGGTGATTCCTTGAAGACCTAACAGCAGAAATACCATTCAACTCAGCAATCTCATTACTGGGTATATACCCAAAGAATATATTAATAAACCATTCTATTATAAAGACACATGTGTATGTTCATGGCAGCACTATTCGCAATAGCAAAGACAGAGAATCAAGCTAAATGCCTGTCACTGGATACAGAAAATATCTTATGTAGACACCATGGAGTACTATACAGCCATAAAAAAGAACAAGATCATGTCCTTTGCAGGGACATGGATGGAGGCCATTATCCTTAGCAAACTAATGCAGGAACAGAAAACCAAAAACCACATGTTCTTTCTTATAGGTGAGAGCTAAATGATGGGAACACATGGGCACATCGAGGGAACAACACACACTTGGGCCTGTTGGAGGGTGTAGCATAGGAAGGAGAGGATCAGGAAAAATAACTAATTGGTACTAGGCTTAATATCTGGGTAATGAAATAATCAGTACAATAGACCCCCATGTCACAAGTTTACCTGTGTAACAAACATACACATGTACCCCTGAACTTAAAAGTTAAAAAGACAACACTTATAATATCAAAATCATACAATGGCTATAAGTTTAATAAAAATTTTACAAAGAATTACTGATAGAAATTTCAAGACCTAAGCAAACAAAAGAATCGTATTCATTGACCAAGAGTACCACTTTTATTATGTCAGTAGAAAATAAACTTCAGTTGTGAAAGAAAAAAACTGAGCATTTTTCTTTAAGCTCTATACCAGCATGTGCTTGCATCATAATATTTATTAAACAGTCATCCTTCTGTGACCTTGAATTTCTCTTAATTACAATTTAGGAGTACATAAATTGACTCAAGTGTAGCTTTTGGGCAGCATTGAAAGTTTCAGTTCAGATACAGATGGATACAAGGCAGCCCTGTGAGGGATAATTAGAAAAAGTATAGTGTTAAGAGTTAGGCATTTGTAAAGCAGGTAACCTGAATGACACAGAAAGAATTAAAGTTATTTACAAGACTTGGGAAAGGTAAAGGAAGATATGAGAAAGTAAAGTCCTTAGTGTTGATCTGTGCCAGGTGTGCCAGACCCTAGTTAGGCTGTGCAGTTCTGTTTTTGTTGTAATTTTGTTTTGTTTTAGTATTTTAGTGCTGGTCTAAAGACTTGCACAATTTCTGGGAGTGGCCTTCCGTATAGCAGTTATTCATATAAGTCTCTGTTCATTCTTTTAGGGGCAAAGTTGAGTTACTATGACCTGGCTATGCAAATATTCTTGTTTTCCTTTACTTTTCTACCAACTTTAAAAACACTAAAAAACAAAATCTATCATGTGAAGCAACTCATGTATGTTGCTTTCTCTTAGATCCAGAAATATACTGACAAAATTGAAATGGAAGATCAGAGACAGAAAAAAAAAAAAAAAAGTAAATTCCCACCATGCATATTATTTGAAACAAAACTAATATAAGTTACTGACATCTTGTTTCAACGTTCTGGAAATTTCTAAAATCAAGGAATAGTAAGTAACAGTAAATGGTACTGTGCCCGTTATTATAATTTTAATCTGTTAGACGTTAATGATATTGTCTTAAGGCATTTGTATTGTTTTAATGAAAAACATATTAGTTCACATCAGAGGATGGTTACCCTTCATATTCTTCTTTTAAAGTCCTATTTTTGATCATACATTCTCATTACCTTTAGGACTGCTATGGTTGGGGCCATTTCAGATAACAAATAATTACAAAGAAATATTTACTTTTATTGAAATATTCTTTATTTTTGTTTTATGACAGGATTGAGGTACATCCTCAAACATTATTTCAGTGATTATTGTGGATTAGTATTTGGACCTTTCATCTATTGGATATCTGGATAAATCAAGTGGCCTGGCCAGGCAAAACCACAAAATCCAGTTTTATAGTGCTCCTTTGTTTCAGTGAAATGATTTTGAAGTTACTGTGATATTAAATAAAAAGGCATTCTTATTTGTAATGGTAATAAAGTACTAAAGTATTAATAAAGTACTGAAATTTTGAAATTGACTCGAGAATTTAGAAATGAGAAGAGACGAGTCAACCCAAATTCCCCCACATTCACATCTACTCCCTGTGGGTTATAAACATTTGAATTCTGAAAGATAATGCTGGCACAACTGTGATGGTCAGTGGATTTCTATCTAATAAACTATTTTGTAGTTTTTAAAATGGTTTTCTCTTTCTATAGCCAGTTAAAATCTAAAAAATAGAGTGTGTAATATAGTACAGATTTTAAGCTGCCTTTATATGACTTATGCTTCTTGTTATATTTGTGTTTTGGGGAGAATTCTTGGCAAAAGATTGGGTCCACATCTGATTTTATGAAATGAACCAACAATTAGACAATGACTGTAAAGAAATAAAGCCAACATAATGATTAAATTAGCTATGTTTCACATAAGTCCCATACAGTCATATTTGTTTAGTGATATGTTTGTTATAAAGTTAATATCTGTTTCCAGAATGTTTCAGTTTTGTATTATTGTTATGTTTTTCAAATTTCATTTTATGAATAATGATAATTTATGTTCCCTCAAACTTCCATATATTACCATAGTTGATCTTTTTTTTTCATTTCCTGTTTTGAAAGAAATCTGACTTTTTCCTTCAAACATCTAGTTTTCATTATCTTTTAGCTAATTCAATTAGTATGATAACTGGAAGAAATTACATTTTTATCTTTTAGTTTGTAAGGAAAACTTTGAACCTGAAACAGAAAGATTCACTGGATGGATTAGGTCTTAATAATTATGCATTGGGTATAGTAATAATAACATGTTATCTTTCAGGTATGGTTTTCAATTCATATACAATTTATATTAAATTGAAATGCTGTGGTGTTTTTATATATTTAGTTCTTAGAAAGGGTAGCTGTTCTATGTGTTAACAGACAAGATTTTTATACACAACTGCAGATGCAAGATGGAAGTAGTGTGACTAAAAAGGGGAAAAAAAATCTGTTTGATTTAAGATGGAGGACTGAGCATATATGATAACTTTTTATTCCTCCTGATACCTCACTAAAACAAAGGCATAGAGGCACATGCATAAAGATATAGATCCATGCAGCAAAGAAAATCAGAGAGACTTAGAAGCACTTGTATGTTTTCAAGAAATTACTAGAAGGAAAAATTGGAGTGAGCTAACTGATGAAACAAGCAGTGCAGGGAAAATGAGAGGGAACTGATCAGTCTGCCTAAACCCTGGAGAGTCTCTGGTCTGAGAATCTGCAAGGATGAAGGTGTAGAGCTCAAAACAGGAGACTCAATTAAAGGACCATAACTGAAACTAGGACAATTGGCTTCCCTACTTCACCTCTACAGCCCAGCTTAGAAACCAGTCTGATCTCAGAAGGAAAGCAGTGAACCGTATGGGAAAGTGTGAGGTTTCTGTTGTGCCTCTTGACACACCACAACTAAGCCTACATTATTCTGGCTTTGAGGGGGTGGGGTTTCAGCTTGACAGCTGGTTTTCCTAACAGTTCACTTAAGTTCCTGCCTAAAGTGAAGCTTGCCAGTGTCCAAAGGTACCCATGTACACAGAGCTCCTAGTTAATGCTACTAAGTAGGCAAGAAGATAGGTGAAACTTGTTTTTAGTATTGTGCTTGTGCATTGTTTTCTGAAGCTGTCATTTCAAATGCTTGATATTTCTATTATGTTCTGTTCTTCAGTTTATTGCTCATTAAGTATTTGTTCCCCATTATATAGATTTTTCACAAATTAAAGCAGACTCTATTTTCAAGAGTAGTAGTCCAGTCTTAGGAGTCTACAGAAACTACTTTTTCCTCTGAAGACATTTGCTGATATATTGATGGGATATAATTTAGGAACAATTAGGTAGTATTTATGTTTTATAATATTAGTTTGAATTTAATAATACCATAAGTTAACATTGTTATTTAATAGTGTACATATATCCTAACTGAATATACGTATTCAGTTATATATTCTTTATATCTTACAGGCAAAAAAGATAAATTCCATGAATGCTACTTTTTTGGGTTGTATCTTTTTTGCCTGTAAGACATAAATAATATTTTATTGAAACTTGGAGAAGTGTTAGTCTCAATAAGTAGAACATAATTCTTATCTTTAAACCACTTAGTAATGAATATAGTGTTCAGAAACATTGCAGTTAGATCCACTTTTAATTTTTCTCATTTCCGTAAAATTTCATAGATATGCATATTGAGCTATTTTCTATATTCAATCTCAGCTAAATAGCCCAAATAATGCATGACCAAAATTACCTTCTGTAAAAAATTTCCAAAAGCATTTGAAAAACTATCCCAAGGGTGATAAGTCTAATATTTTACTTTATGAAAATGCTGTGCCTGGATTCTGAATGAATATCTAAGAAGAAGAATAGAATATACAGTGTAATGAGAGTTAACCATGGTGTTGTCCAAAATAATTTTGGATCACCAAATGGGACTGATCTTGGAGACTAGTGGAAACTTCAAATGGAAGTATCCAACTTCAGTTCATTTTGGGGTTATTGAGTATATGAAGAATATTATTTTTCTGTGTCTGACAGAAGCATTGACATGATTATAGTGAATTATAATGTAGGTGTTGGTTTTAATCTATAGTAGATTGTAACACTTTGTATTTTGGGTGCTATAGAAGTTACCTTTCCCTTTGCATGTATATCACAGTTAAGATCTGAAGAACCTTAATTAATGGTTCTTGGATTTATGTTTAAAGAAATCAGAGGATGGGCATTTTTCTTATCTCCGTCTTACTTTGGCATTTGAAACAATATACAGGTTGAGTATTCTTTATCCAAAATTCTTGAAACAAGAAATGTTTTGGATTTTGGATTTTTTGTATTTTGTAATGTTTTCATATACATAATGAGATATGTTGGAATGGGACTCCAGTCTCAACATGAAATTGATCTACTTTTTATGTGTTCTGTAAACATACAACTTGAAGGTAATTTTATATATTTTAAATAATTTTGTGCATTAAACAAAGTGTGCATACATTGAACCATCAGAAAGCAAAGGTGTCACTGTCTCAACTAGCCATGTGGATACTCTGTGGTGTTTGACATCACTGTCATTCCTGACTCTGAATTTGCGTGCTACTGATAACCATTTTCTTACACTTACTCACACCTAGGTACTTAACAGTGAAAAGAGTTCAGAGTAACTAAGCAGCATAATGGCATCACCAGAATACCTTATCAGCTGTTAAACAACAGCAACAACAAACAATGACAGGCTTTCAGACTCCACCTACAGTGCTCTTTTTATTAAAAGGTTACTCTACACTGTATTTTATTTTTTATATAAGAAGAAACATTAGAAACCGTTTGAGGGACCAATGGGTCCTCTAGGGATGATCCTAGACATTCTCAATAAACTATGTGCTGTGTTCCTGGATTTTGACTGCAACCCATCAAATGAGGTCACTTATGGAATTTTCTACTTGTAGTGTCATGTCATTGCTCAGAAGCTTTCAGATTTTGAAGCATTTCATATTTCATATTTTCAGATTAGGGATGCTCGACCTTTACACGCACAACTTCTAAGTCTTGCACAGAGCCTTTACAGAGATTTTAAATATATATAGCTTGTTGTCTACTGAGTAGAAAGATGGGCTGCTTCTGTTTTTCTCCTAACTTAATATTTTCAACTTCTGTACTAACCAGTTCCAGGTGCTCTATAGTATAGAAATATTTGTTTATTTTCATATGAAATTTATGAAAGGAAAATTCACAGGAGGACATTTTAGCAAAACAATAAGATAAAACAGCTTTTGACAGTTGGTTTGCTCTTTATCAGTACATAGGAATACACAGTAAATGGAAGGCTCATTTAGACCCTCAGAATTTTTCTTAGCTGGGGGCCCTCTACCTGAAATCATGGTACTAGTTTAAGACTTCTCGTTTTTGTAAACACATTTAAAGCAATCAGCTCTTCTCAAAATTAGGTTAATTTTTTTCAGAAAGAAATATTATTAATATATCAAAAGGAAGAATATTATGATGGATTCAGATCAATTTTAATTTAAACATGAGCTACAGAAAATTTTAAGATTCTTATATGTGGACCACTTTGTATAATGTGCCTACAAGGTAAAGATTTGTGGTCATCTGAATTTTGGGAGAAGTAATTTTCCAAGAATTAATACTGAAGGTCTTTGAATCACAATTTTGCATACCCAGTTTCATTATTTGGTTCTGTGCAATATAATATGTTCAAGGCTATCTATAATCATTTTTGTCTAATTCATTTTAAAGAGAGTTCAGCAGCTCCAGGAATAGTATAATGGTAAATGATGTTTACATATCAATACTGATCTACAAATATGAGTATATTTGAAGAAAAGCAAATTCGTATTGAATCTAAAGGCATATAAATTGGATTTCTTTTCCACTCATGGACATTTACTAATATAAAGAATAAAAATTATATTTTGAGCATATCCAAAACATTTTCTCCTCTGAATGTCAGTATTCTTTTCCAACAATGTCTTAGAATTTTGTAGTATATTTTTTCCTCCCCTAGACAAGATCTATAGCACACTTACTCTCTTTCTTCCTGTTACTATTCTAAAATACTTTTGTTTTTTAATTTTATATTATTTCTTGTTTTAATTATGCATAAATAATTATTTAAATTTAGTTTAGTGCTTTTTGGACACCAAGTTACTTTTATTTCACATCTTTTTTTTCTAGATTGATTTTTTTGTGTCTTACTAGAATTGATCATTTATTGAATTTTTTTTGTTTTACTATAATTGATCATTTAATAATTCTCAGATTGTATCTGAAGGTATTAAGCTAGCCTGTCTTTGCATGACTGAAAATGTATATTAATTCTCACTTTATTGCTAATTAGACTTGGCGTAGAGTCCTATGTTTAAGTAATTTTATCTTTAAACCTTTGAAAATACTATTCTGTTGACTTTTCTGATATTGCTGAAAAGAATTCTGATATCAATATAATTTTCATACCACTGTAGATAACCTTTCTTCATCTCTTCATCTTCTTGCTTTCTCTTTGGAAGATTTCGGAATTTTTTATCCTTTGGGTTTGATGTTACACTGGGATGCCATCAGTGTTGTTGCTGTTATTAATGCTTTGCCTCAGCGGCCTCTCCCTGCACCTCTGCTTTTGTCTGAAACCTGAATCTACCTTTAGCTAAGGGAAATTTTCTTCTTTTATTTTTTTGATTACTTTTTCCAGTCAGTCCTCTCTGTTTTATTCTTTCAGTCAGTAGCTACTAGAACTTCTACATCTATTCTCGATTTCTCTTATTTTATTTTTCTTCATTTTGCAGTGGATTCTGAATAATCTTTTGTTTTTGTCTTCTAGCTCAATAATTTGATCTTTAGTTGAGTCTTCTATTTATTTTATTTTTTTCTGAGACAAAGTCTCTCTCTGTCGCCTAGGCTGAAATGCAGTGGTGCAATCTTGGCTCACTGCAATCTTTCCTTCCTGGGCTCAAGTGCTTCTCCCACCTCAGCCTCCTAAGTAGCTGGGATTATAGGTGCACACCACCACATCTGGCCAATTTTTGTATTATTAGTAGATATGGCATCTCACCATGTTGGCCAGGCTGATCTCAAAAGTTCTTTAATTTTTCAGTTCATTTTTTAAGGCTTTGTATTGTCATTATTTTGTTAGTCATGCTTTTAATTTTGTAGAACTCTTTTTTGTAATAATCTGTTCTTTTTGTCAGTGTGCTGTCTTTTCAAACCTCACTGAGAATGACAATTATATTTAACATTTTCCTCTGGTTTTTTTTTTTGTTTGTTTGTTTGTTTTTGTTTTTGTTTTTGTTTTTTCCTGCTGAGTGTTATTTCTTCAATATGTTAAGTTTGGTGACTTTCTTGCTAATTTTTCCTCAAGTGTTTGGTTATTTGGGGTTATTTGTTGCATAGTTGAGAGCCTAAACTGAACAGCCTTGGTGACTGGAGAGTATTTACTTGTGAGTCCAAATGAGAATCTCTTTTTACTTTTTAGGGTACATAGATTCTCATTATAGAAGCCTTCATCCAATAAACTGCAGGAAAAAATAAGTGGGTATAGCTGGGCAGGGTATTCCCAGTTGCAGGAGTTTTTCACCTGGGTTTAGGACTACCTTTCCATAAATTGGCTGCCACCTTGTTCTGTTTCTCTAATCTGGGACCCTCCACAGTCGGAAATCACATTCGGGAAAACATACTCCTGCTTTTGTTATTTATTGACCATGAGTTTTGAATTTCTCTGGGCCTCTATAGCAGAAACATGCTTTCTTGTTTTAGCTGCAGTTTTCTGCAATCTGATTTTGCCTATAAACTAATTACATCTCCTCTGATTTTTTTGTTTATAGAACTTCTTCAAATTTTCTGATCTGCAGTGGTATTCTTATTTTCCTGAACTATCATTCTTTCTTCTTTTTAGAAATATATTTTATCGGAATTTGAGGTGAAGGGAAAGAGGTGAATGTGTCCTCATTTGCCATCCATTTTTTTCATGAAGTAAAATGTAAAAGTACAGATTTTGAAATTAAGAAGACTTAGAGATGATGAAACCATTTTAATGGAGGCTTAACATATTTGTTTAATGAATTTATAGAGGGCATTTATTTAGCAGTAGCCCGTCACCAATTCATTATTTTTCCCTGTGGAAACTACTGACTTTGGAGAAATTTCTTGGCTAATGCTTATTGTTAGTCATCCTATTTAAGAACAACTTGAGTAAGGTGATATTTTTATTTCATGGTAGCAAATGAATTGTTTTGATATAGTCGATATTGACCCACTTAGAGGCATGTTATTTTGAGAGGTACCATGGCCTATCAGTATCTTGTAAATTTTAACTTACTAATACTAAAGAAGTAAACCCTTATGTACTTTAATGGCGATTGTAAAAGAACTTCACTGTCTTGCTCTAGACAAGATTTAGCAAAAAGAGAAAATCGGGTGTTATATTAATGGTCCTGCAAAGCAGTAGCTCATCTGTACAAGCAAATTAACTGTCTTCTAGAATGGACAGAGATTTGTTTATAACCTCATTTTAATTAATTACATTTTTGGAAAACGAATTGAATTTAAGATTAGGCCCCAGGCTTGAATTTGTCATATTATTCATTATTGTATTTTGAAACAAAGTTTGCTAATAGCTGTTTAAAGGAGAATAGGAAAAGATTTTCATTTACATAGTTAGGGTTTATTTGTGGAATAAGGATTGTATCTTTGTTATTATTCAAAAATAGAAAAAAGTGAAACAACATATTCTCTTTGTAAATGTTGAAAATTAGTAACAAATCTGTATGATTGTTTTTGTATGCCTTGTGAAGACTTAGCAAATTTGATTTTATTTTTCACTTTTACTTTTTTCTAGTAAAGCCAAGTCCTACTTGAGAGACATCAATAGCCTATGGAAATTTGTTGCTTTTCTTTTAAAAGTGCACCTGCATCCAAAACTGAGTAAAAACATACTTCACAAAGAAAACTACTATAATGAATTAAATTTCTCAGCACTACCTAATTTGCAAGTATGACTAGTTTTGATTAAAAAGAAGTTGATTATAATGTTTACGCTGTTTATTGAATAGAAAAGCTGGATGCAATCGGAAATCATAGGTGTACTCGTGGAGATACTGAATCTGAAAATTTTAGATGTGACCATTGCTAATTCCTTTTAAGGTTTACTAATCTTGCTAGCGTAACACTGAGTTCTATGGGTTTTGGAGGATTTTCTTGTTGCAGGTGGTGGTGATCCTCCTTATTTTTGTTTTTTGGTAAGGCATGAGTAATGTAGATGCATATTCTTATCATAACTTAGTAAAGCTCTTTTATCAAATTAGTCAGTGCAGCTTGCAGCTAGGTACTGCTAAAAATATGTTAACATGACTAGAAATTTTTCAGTGCACTTATTTTACATCTTTCTGGTTATAATTGACCAGAACATCTGACTCCTGCCTCTTCTTTCCTTTTATCCATTTTGTTGCCTTTATTTTGCGTATTTTTGTATATGTACAGATTTCTGGCTTCCTCATTCCTATCGAGCAGACTAACTTTTAGTGGTCTACTTGTATCTTCACTTATCAACTTAAATTGTTCTTTTTAAAATCTTACCCGTAGGTTCAGTGCTTCTGTATGTGTTCTCTGTCTTCTGGATCTCTCTTCGACCTTTGGTTCCACTGACCAGCAATTCCTTTTTTTTTTTTTTTTTTT
>NW_016107603.1:1760837-1784469 GCF_001604975.1 Cebus imitator
CATCCTCTCCAGCATCTGTTGTCTCCAGATTTTTTAGTGATCGCCATTCTAACTGACGTGAGATGGTATCTCAATGTGGTTTTGATTTGTATTTCTCTAATGACCAGTGATGATGAGCATTTTTTCAAATGTTTGTTGGCCTCATATATGTCTTCTTATGAAAAGTGTCTTTTCATATCCTTTGCCCACTTTTGAATGGATTTGTTTGTTTTTTTCTTGTAAATCTGTTTTAGTTCTTTGTAGATTCTGGATATCAGCCCTTTGTCAGATGGGTAGATTGCAAAAAAATTTTTCCCATTCTGTTGGTTGCCAGTTTACTCTAATGATAGTTTCTTTTGCTGTGCAGAAGCTCTGAAATTTAATTAGATCCCATTTGTCTATTTTAGCTTTTGTTGTCAATGCATGTGTTTTAATCATGAAGTCCTTGCCTATGCCTATGTCCTGAATGGTTTTGCCTAGGTTTTCTTTAGGGTTTTTATGGTGTTAGGTCTTATGTTTAAGTATTTAATCCATCTGGAGTTAATTTTAGTGTAAGGTGTCAGGAAGGGGTTCAGTTTCTGCTTTCTACACATGGCTAGCCAGTTTTCCCAACACCATTTATTAAACAGGGAATTCTTTCCCCATTGCTTGTTTTTGTCAGGTTTGTCAAAGATCAGATGGTTGTAGATGTGTAGCGTTTCCTCCAAGGCCTCTGCTCTGTTCCATTGGTCTATATCTCTGTTTTGGTACCAGTACCGTGCTGTTTTGATTATTGTAGCCTTGTAGTGTAGTTGAAGTCAGGTAGCATGATGCCTCCAGCTTTGTTCTTTTTGCTTAGGATTGTCTTGGGTATGCAGGCTCTCTTTTGGTTCCATATGAAGTTTAAGGTGGTTTTTTCCAGTTCTGTGAAGGTCATTGGTAGCTTGATGGGGATAGCCATTCTTAAGTGTTGTGACTTCAGAAATATTTTTCCGTTTAGTCTTATAATAATAATTAGCTAATTTTTCTTGAGTACTTTGTATCCTTGACTATTCTAAGCACATTATATCTCATATGATTTTTAGCACAATCTTTTGAGGTAAGTTTGTATTATTTTTTCCACTTACAGATAAGGAAAGTAAGGTGGAGCTGGTAGTTTTCTTTTAGATGCTATACTGTTCTGATCAGTGTCTCCTCTCATCCTTTTCTGCTTGGATCTGGTTATGTATATTTTCATTTTTTGCCATACGCTCACCAGTTATGTTAAAATTTCTACATCCCTCAAAACTGCTGAAGTATCAGTTAATAATATAGTTTTCAACAGAATAGAAGTTTAATAAATGTTATGAACCAATTTCTTTGTCTTGCCTTTTGAAATTAACTTTAAAGAGAACAGTTGTTAAAGGCCCAAAATTAGACCTAAGAGAATTTACAGATGATACACCTATGTGTTTTTGTTTTATCCATAATTCTTCAGTTTCTTAATTACTAAGACTATACCAAGACAAATGCCTGGATTTCATCATTACCAATTAAAATATGATTTTCTTAGAGTTGAAGACTGAATTTAGGGCCAGTGTTTTTCAAGTATGTTAATTATTTTTAAATGTATAACTCTACTCATTATAAAAGTGGATTATTTTGTAAGTGTTGGTTATTAAGTGTATGTATTCCCAGGTTTTTACTCTGAAGTGAGCTGAAGATACAATGCCTAAGCATTTTGTGCTTATATTTTGTACCAACAATATGAAAACAATTTTTATAGCTTCATTACTTATTCCCAAAATGATTTGAGGTACCAGTTAGGCCCATTTGCACAATATCTGGCAATATTTCTACATTAAATATGTTACGATCTGGCATTTAAAATGGCGAATGTACATATTATCAGGCATCATTGTTTCTTTTTTTAAGAAGTGTATAAAATTTGAAAACAGTGGTTTGGAAATATCTTTAGTGACTATAATGAAATAGTTAATCTTACAAAGGGAAAGCATGAAATTGTTTGAAATTGGCTTATATTGGTTGTCATGCTAAGCTTATTTTTTAATTGTTTGTTATTTGGTTTGATATTGGCTGTCATGATTTAAAATGTCTATGGTTGTGCAGAAGTTCTTCATGAATATATAAGCAATTCTTATATACACATGTATTTAAGAAAATGAATAGTTCATATTTTTGCTGTCGGAGGACTTTTTAAAAACATATGTGAAACACTAAAATACTTTTGAATTGGAACTGGGGACTAAGCTCTGATTTTTTATCTTGCCCAATTTCCTACTTAAGGGGCCTAGGGTGTCATGCCCTGCAAATCACAAATTCTCATCAGATGGGTTTTATTTGACCCTGTGTATCATGACTTACTTTTCAGTCTAATTCTGGCATAACATTACAAGATGAGGAAAAAATATTTAACCCCAAAATACATTTTCTTGCCATACCTTGAAATTGTCCTGCAAAGTCTCTTGTGGGAAAAATCCACATCCTGTAGAGATTCCCCTTTCTCCTTTGTTTTCCTTTCTTTCTTTCCAGACCCAGGAGATAATCAACTCATAGCCTGGCACCCTTTTAGTTTAGATAAGACACCTATTCTGTCTTTGAAGTCTGCTCTCTGAGAAATTCCTTTGCACAATAAAACTTGGTCTCCAAAGTCCTTTATCTTAACCTAAACATTCCTTTCCCAGGTCTTCAGATAAACTCAACCAATTGTCAGCCAGAAAATCTTTAAATTTACCTGTAGCCTGGACTCTGCCCCCACTCTGAGTTGTCCTGCCTTTCTGAACCAAACCAACTCATTTCTTAAATGTATTTGATTGCTGTCTCATGCCTCCCTAAAAATATATAAAACCAAGCTGTACCCTGACCACCTTGGGCACATGTTCTCAGGACCTTCTGAGGGCTGTGTCACAGGCCGTGGTCACTCATATTTGGCTCAGAATAAATATCTTAAAATATTTTACAGAGTTTTGACTCTTTTGTTGACCGTCCTTCCTGAAAAGATTAAGAGTTAGAGAGAGCTACACTTTATTCAGAGTGTGAACCTGTTTATCTATTGTGTAAAATGCAAGAGCTTCAGAGCTTTTAGGAGTGGCCCCTAAATCAAGTCAAACTGTCTGTTTCCCAACTGCCTCTTGCTGTATAGGATCCACCTAGCCCTGCTTTCCCAGGTGTACATTCTTCTTAGAGGATTTTTAGTGATTAAAGTACGGGGAAGAAAGAGGGTTCTCTTCTGCAGGTTTCTTAAACTGTAATTCAGGTCAAATTTTGAATATACATATGAAGCCATAGAAGTGTTAAATATTTTAGTTTATTCCCTTTAGTAGTTAACAAAAATTACTGCTTAGTGAAAGCTCAGTGTCAGAATATCCCTTCACTAAAATCTAGGTCTATAATTTGACAATTCATTTCATGGCACCTGACATTACTATTACATTCACTGTAGCACTTAGCATGCAAAGATTTTATTTTCATCTCCTCTCTTATCAGATGATGAGAGAGCATTAACTACAAAGTCATGTAAAGGTCAAGTCAAGGCTTCATTTGAAAACAGAAACCAGAGGCCCACCCATTTACATAACATTGTGATCTCCTTTATGACTGTTAGGTCTGAGCACTGTCCCATATTGCTAATTTTTCCACTTCCTTTTTTTCCGTAGGAGCTTGATGAAGACCGATACAATTTCTGTCAGTTTTTGCAAAATGTCTTGAGCTCCTTGAAAAATAGGTGTCATGTAATGCAAAGTATGGTCAGTGCTTTTAGCCCAGAACATTATTTGATGTTTAAAGCAAGTCCATTCAATGTAAATGATATGTATTTATATAGCTTACCATGAATACATTCATGCCCTAAAAATCTCAGATACTGCCTATATTCAGAGTAGCTAACATTTCATTTTGTTTTTATGTGTTCATTAAAAAAGAATAGAGAAAGTGTTTTTGATATTATGGCTTAGTCTCTGGATTTGGTCACCAGTGAAATTAATTTCAGAGCCTTACTCTATTACAGACATTTTTGTCTACTTCACAAAATAACACCATTTTGCATTATTGGTGGTCTTTGTTCAAGAGACATTACATCTAAAGAGAGCTAGAAATTGCAATTTAATACTAAGCAATGTTATGTGGGAAAGGAGGCCAACTCTCTACATGATCTCTCTGCTAGAGCATAATATTCTGCATATTGGCTTTTTTTTTTTTTCACTATTCCCAAAAGTCAGGATTTTTCATTAAGTTCTGATAGTACTGTTGAAATTGACCTTGATTATTTATGTAAAGGGCCTCTCAGATAACCTATAGGTATGAGAATAGCTTTCTGAATTGTAATCATATTTAGGTTATATTTAAGCAGTGATGTTACACACTTTCCAAAAAGTAATTTATTGGGACATTTACATAACGCGACATGCTTAAATTTGTTTATCTACTTATTGCTTATTTAAAACATTACATATGAGAGTTTTTGTTTTCCTTACTCAGCATTTTCCATATGGCTTTATTTTCTATTTAGTTTGAAAACTCAAAAAAGTTCAAGTTAACGAGCATTTATTAAACATCTATTATATTCAAGGCCCTGGGCTATGTACATGTGGAACATAAAAAATTATGATGATGACAGTGATTGCAAACACTTGCAATAAGTTCTCATACCCCTGTCAGGTAGGTGCTATTATTATCCCATGTTGCAAATGAAGAAGATGAGCCACAGAAGATTTCATAATTTGCTCAAGGTCATACAGCCAGTGATTTGGGAAGACTGGCTTAAAACACATACTGTTTAACACCAGAGATCACACTCTTAACCATTTTGCTATACTAAAATGAAGACAAGATCCTACCCTTAAGAAGCTTTCTTCCTACTAGAAAAATGATACATATTCAGGAGGAAAAAAAAAAAAAACACAGTGTAAGGCAGTATGTGTTAGGTGCTGCATTACTGGCTCAAATGTGGAAGACACTGACCCTCAGAGAGAGCTTCATTCCTTTTGGGAGGTGGGGAAGGCCTCATGGAAGAAGTGCGTAGCTGACCCTTAAAGAATGGGCAGGATTCTGTCAAGTGAAATTAATTAGAGGAAGACCTCACTAGAGGGGGCAATGAGAACAAAGGCCTTGTTTTGAGAAAAATGCAGTACCCAAAGTTAATTTGACTATATGAAAAAGAAAAATATTTATGCTTACGTAGACCTTTGAATGTAATGCATGTTTTCAACTTAAAATTGGAAGTTTATATAATCATTAATGTGTTAATTATATATCCAAATTATAGATTTTTTAAAGGTCAAATTGTTATATTTTTCTTTTTAACTAAAGGGGTATATTTCAATGGAAAGCAGTTACCCAAACTGAAATCTGGCAGAGATGCTAAGGATTAACATTTATTTCATATGAAAATGTTATAAAATATTTTATGGATTTTTTTACATCTAATCTTAAAGGACATTTTCCGTAAGCTGAACTAATAGATCAGAGTTGATACAACAATAGTAAACCTGCTTTCTACAGGAACTACTTCTATTACACTCTTTAAGTCTCTTTCTATAACCTGACAATATTTAAAGTACCACAACAGATAGTTGCACTGATAATAAAAATTTGTTTTTACTGTCATGAATTTTTTTCCCACATTTATGTTTTATTAAAAACTGACATAAAACCTGTATAAAAATACACTTTATTATTCACTTTATTTCAAAGGACTGAAATATTGTTTTCTGATTATAGTATTTCTAGAGGAAAGATTTTCTCCCTAGCCTTTAAGGGGAAAGCTAATCCACTTGGAGAAATTTGGGGCCACCCACAAACCCGTAATTTCCTGCCCCAACTTATGAACCAAGTTATACTGAGGTTGTTATACAGTGTGATTTCTCCTTATGACTTTCACATTTTATTTTATAGGTTATATTGACTTTTGGATTTCAGGCAGTAAAATAAAAAATATTATGCAGTTCAAGTTAGAAAAATTGGATTAGTCCAAGCCATATTTTTACCTGGTATCTGTTTTCAGGCATTGTAATGTTACTTTTTATGATATTTGTATAATTGTATGTTTTAAATTTTATAGTTTTCCCTTTTTTTTTAAAATACCATACTGATTCATCTCAAATATTTTCGCCTCTTTAAGTTTCCCTTTTCCCCCAACTTTTCCGTAAGTGGAAAAAAGAAGGCATTGATTTTTGCCAGTTATTTTGGTTGCTTAGGTTGTAAGCCATCTTGGTTTGCATACATATAGGTTATTAAAGCCCCCTTCCTAGGCTATGATTTGCCAGTCTTTTTTACCTTTTGTTAAGAAGAATAAGATATAGGATGAGAGAATTAGTGTATACTTTTTTATCTCATTTCTGTATATTTTAATTCCATCTCCAGAAACTAGGTTAATTTCACCTCTGTCACAAATTTGAAAGGAAAGGAGAAGATGTATTAGTTTCCATTTTTATTATTATTTTCAGACTTTCAAACCTCCTGATCTAAGGTTAGTAAATGGTTAGCATTTTAAAAAATTATTCTTTTTATCTTGACATAATGAAGAATTCTGTTTTTATATTTTTAAGTCTTTTGTTCATTGTTTCTTATTTCCTGCTTTACATTTTTATTTACACCAAGGTTTTATCCCTTTACTAAAGGGAAGGAGATGGGATGAATGGCAGTCTTTAACTGGATGCTTTATTTAGGCTTTTCAAAAGCAAAAAAGTTAATATGTTGTTATATCCGGGTGTTGGTTACAGGGATATCTGTTATATTCATTTATTGGTTCCTGTAATTTTAACATTTTAAATATTTCTTAATTGAAAAAGGAAAAATTAGACTGGTACCAGTTTATAGAAAGCTTTAACTTCTAGACAAAACAGGTAGAACTTTCCAGCTGGTTATGGAGAAGATATTGCCTAGCTTTTGTAGAGAGTGGCATTTTGAAAAACTGAATTTGGCATCTGCATTTAGAATGGTCTAGGGAATGGAGACACTGAAGAAAAGGAATTTCAGCAAATTCAGCATTCTGATTTCTGAAAAATGAATGCTTCAGATTAGGTAGTGGCATAGGCACTAGAAAGAAAAAGGATACTGCTTCTTTATATAATCATTCCCATTATATAAAGATGATATATAAATTAGGCAGAGTGCGGAGGCACATGCCTATAATCCCAGTACTTGGGGAGGCCGAGGCAGGTGGATCACCTGCGCTCAGGAGTTCGGACCAGCCTGACTAACGTGGTGAAAACCCGTCTCTTCTAACTACAAAAACCTTAGCTGCGTGCAGTAGCACATGCCTTTAATCTGAGCTACTTAGGAGGCTGAGACAGGAGAATTGCTTGTACCTAGGAGGCCGAGGTTGCAGTGAATCAAGATCACGCCATTGCATTCCAGCCTGGGCAACAAGAGTGAAACGCCATCTCAAATAAATAAATAAATAAATAAATATAATACATAAATTTTATATATAAATATGATTATATAATGATTCTTTATATAATTCACATAATCATTTTAATAGGCATTCCCAAATAGAAGTTAGGGTGTATTACTAATTCTGCTTAATACACTTTGTATACTTTTATTTCCTATCTCAAATCTAGTTTCTACTACATAAGTATAAATATTCTCCACAAATTTGGTTAACATTCTAAACCATGACCAAACTGAGAGCATGATGACTAATATGGTTTTTACTCCTAAGCTACCAATATGAAAGATCAACATTTTAAGAGGAGAACTAGTAATCTCTGTTACTAAAAATACTGGTTTCACATTAGTCTGGACCAATTAGAAGGAGACTATGTCTACTTGGAAGTGTTCTGATTTGCAGCATAGTCCTTGGCTGCTTCTACAAGATTTGGCAGACTTTTATTTAAGTCAGCCCTTGCTTAAATGTCGAAAAGGAAACTTTTAGGCCATTATTTCATGCTACTAGAAATAATATTGGTTCATGCAAATATTCTACTTTTACAAAATCATTTACTTTTTCCCAACTCTATGATATAAATGAGTTATTTTTCATAACCACCAATCTCTCAGTTTTATATTTGTTAGGCAGATCTAACATGAAAGTAAAAATTACTTGTAACCCCATTGGGATTACATGAATTTAACCTGTTTCCATGTTGTATTCAGTTGTCTATGAAATACGAGGGTACTTCAAAAAAGATCAAGGTAAAATGCAATTAAAATATAAAAATAAAAGATACAAATTTTATTTCCCAACACAGGCACCATCAAGGTCAAGACACTTTTGTCTAAGCGATAATACCAGCCATTTAGTCCATCCCTCAGTTCTTTTGGAATTGAGGAATTTAACCATGTCAGTGCAGTCTTTTTTTACATTACTATCTGAAGAAAAATGGGTGTTCTTTATAGATTTTTTTAAGATTAGGAAATAAAAAGAAGTCAAAGGAGCCAAATCAGTTCTGTAAGATGGATGCTTAATGACTCCCTATTGAAGCTCTTGTAAAATGGCCCTGTGTGATGAGAGGAGTGAGCAGGAGCATTGTCCTGGTCATAAAGGACTCTAGTGAAGCTTTCTTAGATGTTTTTCTGCCGAAGCTTTGGCTAATGCTCTCAAAACACTTTCATGATAAGCAGATGTTATCATTCTTTGGCATCCCAGAAAGTGAGTAGGCAAAATGACTTGAGCATCCCAGAACACTGTTGCCATAACCTCAGCTCTTCACTAGACCATTTTCATCTCTAGGTAGCCAGTGTTCTGATTGTGCTTTGTCTTCAGGATCATACTGGTAATGCCATATTACATATCCTGTTGCCATTCTTGGACAAAATCCTTCAGAATCTTTATCCCATTCATTTAAATGTTCATTGAAAGCTCTGCTCTTGTCTGCAATTGATCTGGGTGGTGGTAAGAGTTTTGGCATCCATCTAGTGGACAGTTTCCTCAACTTACCTTTCAATCAGAATTGTGTAAGCTGAACCAATTGAGATTTCTGTGGTGTTGGCTCTGGTTTCTGCTGTTAATTTTCAGTTCTCTTAGGGCATGAAAAAGATTTTTTTTTCCCTCTCAAATGGATGTGGATGCTCTGTCACTGTGGGCTTCATCTTCAGTGTTGTCTCATCCCTTCTTAAAACAAGTTATTCATTTGTAAACTACTAATTTCTTTGGGGCATTGTCTCCATCAAGTCTTTATAAAGCATCAATGATTTCACCACATTTCACCCACAGTTCACCATAAATTTGATGTTTGTTCTTGCTTCATTTTTAGAAGAATTAATTTTGCTGTAATAGGGGCTGTTTTTAAATGAATATCTTATTCTTCTTACTGCCTCAAACTAGATCCTGTTCAGGCATATTATGAAAAGTTAGTATATTTTGGTGCAAAAGAATTGTGAAATACATGCATAGTTTTTTCATAATATGCTTTTTCCATGAGCTTTTTGAAGAACCCTCCTCCTAATCTGTCTTAATTCCCTATTCCATTAAATCTATGATTTTGAAGCAGCCATATATGTGACCTGTAATCAAAAAGCAATGTTTGATAGATGGTCTCACCATTCTGTCATTTTTTTCCCCATCCAAGATAGAAAATGTCTTTGAAATCTTTGTATATTTTCCAACCCTATAAAAGAATTCTATAAAACAATTTCAAGTTCAAAATTATTATTGAGAACTTTTAAACAGGATATTTAAAAGTTTGTTTTATTAACTTGGCCTCAGTTACAAAACTCATTAATATTAATGACTAGACTACAGAGGCATGTAGCCTGTCTAATCATTAACAGATACAAAACATTAAACCAAATTGTGAAGCTTTGTTATGCTGTAGTCATTCCAGGCAAAGACTACATATAACAAGCAAAAGCTGAACAGTCCATTTGAGATGTTTCTGATCCAAGCCTTTGACTTCTTTTTGTAGATGAACTGGAGTTTTAAAAACGGACCCTCAAATTTTTTATTGAATTCATATGAATAAATGACTCATTAAAATAAAATACTTGAAACTAACTAAAGTTACCATTCAAAAAAGGCATTTATTATTAATAAACTATAGAAAAGAGAGAAAACTTGAAGGCACAATTTACTTTTTTTAAAGTATCAATCTTAAAATTGCATTTATTTTCTCTTAGAGAACTTTAGATGATATCAGTCATTATTAATGTCATAAAATGTATATAAATATGAGCTAAGTGATGTATTTTATTTACCCAAAGATATGTTCTAACAGCCTCTGCAACTGCCACCAACCTTTCCTGTAAAACAGCAATATATTAAATAAGAGTGAAGAGGGCTTGAAATTTCAACCTTGAGATGAGCAATTACACTGTATTCAGTACAGCAGATTTTTACTTAGTTCCACTTATATATCAACAGGCCTTTCTAACTGGCAAGCCTCATGGTAAACATGAGAAATATGGAAGCTTATTAGGTCACTTTTCGTATATAGAACTAATTATTTGAGACATTTGTCTACAATAGAGGTTGGCAAACTTTCTTCTATAAAGGGCCAAATAGTAAATATTTAAAATTTGCAGACTATACAGCTCTGCTGTTATAACACAAAAGCAGCCTGAGACAGCATATAAAACAATGAGTATGGCTGTGTTCCAATAAACCTTTATTTACAAAACCTGAAAGCAGGTCAGCTTTGGCCCAAAAACTGAAAGCAGGTCACATTTGGCCTGCAGACTATAGTTTATCAATTCCTGCTCTACATTTACTTGATTTCTTTACTGTATACTCATTCCTCTAGTCGGCTGGGCTTGGCTTTTCCCCATTACTACACCAAAATACTTTTGCCAGTATCAGTAACATTCTCATCACTGAATCTAAAATAAAAACTTACCAGTCCTTGTCTCATTTGGATTCTTGGGAGCAGTTGACATTGTAATCACTCTCTCCTTAAAAATTTTTCTTTCTTTAGTATCCCTGACCTACCTCTAGTTTTAACCTACCTCTGAAGGCAGTCTCTTAATTATTCGTTTGCCTTAAGGATTTATTCTTGATCTTCTTGGCACATTTGCCTTAGGCAGTACTTTGTTCCCATAGCTCTAATTTCTGACTGTTTTTTCTCCCTCCTGATTACTCTTAATTATTAATCTGTAGCCCAGATCCCTAACTCAGATGCTGAGTTTGTATATCTAATGGCCTGCTGGTCTTTTCTACATGCTTATCCAAAGATAAATTCAGAATACATGTCATAAACTGAACTCATAATTCCAAACCTCTGTTTCATCCTCAAGATTACTTCCCTCGTCCCCATCCTGTCTCAGTGAATGGCCCTACCCATCTTTCAGTTGCCCAAGGCAGATGCTTGTGTTTCATCTTTGATTCTCATTTCTTTCACTGAGTTTTGTGGATCCTACCTCCAAAATAGCTCTTAAATCTATGTATTTCTGTTATATTCAGCTGCTTCTATGCTAATTCAAGCCACCATCATCACAAATTTAAATTATTAGTAGATTGGTCTACTTTTCTCTTTCATGTTCTCTTCTGCTGGTAGGAATATCCCCCACCCTGCTTTTTTCCCAAAAATTTATCTTTTGGGTATCAGATTAGATATCAGTTCTACTAGGAATCCTTTATTGACTCCAGAATGTAGGTGTAGTGTGTATTCTCTGTGCCCTATGCTTTGCCTATTATGGCACTTACATTATTTTGTAACCTTGGTTTATTTGTCTCTGTTGGACTCATATACTCAAAGAAAACAAAGATTGCATGCATTGTCTTCATCATTGCTGTAACCCCAACACTCTAGTGTGTTGCTCGAAAATCTATGTTGAAAACAAGTGAAATTAGTCTCAAAATCCATAAAACATACCATGTTCTGTACAAATCAATGCACCAGAGTATATCTGATGGCTTAATTTGCAATCAGTTAAAGTAAGTATATAATTAGAAAGTTGAATAGATTAATGAAGTAAAGATGTCATACTTTACAATGCTGTTTTGTTGTATGTAGAACATCCGATCCTAAATCATAAGGTGTATACTGCTAATGGCTAGATTTGCTTTGCCATTATGTTAATGATGGCAAATCACTGTACTTAAAAGTAATATAAGTATCTCCCATTCTTATTTAATCCTGGCTTCTTTTAGAGGGAAAGTAAAGAAATAAAATGGGAAAAAAAAATATATATATATATAATATACATATATAATATATTATATACATATATAATAATATATATGTATATTTTATATATATATATATATATATGTATATAGATACAGACAAACATATATATATGGTACTACCCTTGACCTCAAGGAACGCACTATGTTTTGGAAGCCTTCATTGTAAAAATATCATGATAAGTGTTAACCTCTGTTAGTATTCTAACTGTGCTGTACAGCACCAAAGCAAGCAACGAGTTGATAGGAGGGGGAGAGGAAATCAGGCAAGGTTTTGCAGAGGAGACAACACTTGAGAAGAGTCTTCAAGTATGAGTAAGACATTGCCAGAAAAAAAAATAAAAATTAATTTCAAATAAGCATATAAAAACATGTGAGCATGATTCAGAAATATCTTTTTTTTGTGGGGGGCGGGATGGAGTTTTGCTTTTGTTGCCCAGGCTATAGTGCAATGGCACCATCTCAACTCACTACAACCTCCGCCTCCCAGGTTCAAGCAATTCTCCTGGCTCAGCCTCTGGAGGAGTTGAGATTACAGGCTCCCGTCACTATGCCAGGCTAATTTTCGTATTTTTAGTAGAGACAGGGTTTTACCATTTTGCCACACTTAGTCTCGAACTCCCACCTCAGCCTCCCAAAACCAACCACCCACCTCAGCCTCCCAAAATGCTAGGATTACAGATGTGAGCCACCACACCTGGCCATATCTTCTTAATTGTCAGAGGAGAATCAAAGCATGTTAGTAGCATTATCATATATTATATTTAAGCATGTGTTTGTGTCATATATGATTTTTTAAATTCTATATTTTAAAATCTAACCTTAATAATTCAGTTGCTTAAATTGAGATATAAACCTTGCTAAACAGAATATATGCTAATACATACTATAACATGAATAAATCTTGAAAATATTATAGTAAATGAATGAAACTGGTCACAAAAGACTACATATATGATACCATTCAAAATTGATAGGGTTTCCAGAGTAAGCAAATTTGTAAGAACAAAGAAGGTTACTGGTTGCCTAGGACCTGGAGAGGAGGGAGCAGGGGGTAAGACAGGAGAGCACAGTATCATTGGGGGGTGATGAAAATGTTCTAAAATTAATTGTGATAGTTGTACAACTGTATGAACATTCTTAAAATTATTGAATTATATACTTTAAGTGGGTGAATTGTTTGAGACATGAATATTTCCATAAAGCCTTTGCCAAAAAATGTAAGTTAAATTCTCCAGTGTTATTTTCACTAAGTTACAAATAAAACCCATGCTCCATCCTTTATTCAGGTATCATAGTACAAACTGAACTATCAGCTGTTACTGTCGTGAATTCACAGTTGTACACAACAGACATTATATTTCGAACATAAAATAAAAACCTTATAGCTCCAGATATACTAAGGATTATAGAAATATATCAATTCATTTAAACCGTGTACTTTTCCAGAATATGCATCATTTGTTCACTTGATTCCAAGAAGGTTTTGTGAATTATAATCAGGTAATTAGGTTAGTAGAGAGCCAATATATGTGGAAAAATGAACTCCAGTTTTCATCGGTCATGTATTTGGGACATCATTAGAGGTTAATTTTCTTCTGGATAGTTACTGCCTTAAGTTAGCCACATACTCTATCAAATTAGTTACTGTACCTGCCTGTCTGTAGGAATTTGGTTCCACAAGTGTTGGAGGTAAAATAGGATGTTTCCTATTATTGTGCTACAATTAACAATAGATTTTCAATTGTGCGTTATATGATAAACTCAATGCCCTTCATAACTTGAAGTAAATGCTGAGCTTTCGCTCTTTATTTTGCTGAAACAGAGCTTCCATTCACTGACAAGAAGTGTACATTTAACTAAATTGTCAAATTAACACTCACTTAGGTACATACATTGGTCCTCTTTTCCTTGAAGACTAATGTGACAGCACAAGATAGAAAAAAATTAAGCCTGCATATGTTTTCATTTACCTTTTTCTTACTCTGTGAATTACATTAGGTGATTTAAGGGTGCCAAATACATAGTAACTCTTGAAAGTACACATGCATCATTTAAATTTCTGTCTGTGAATCTAATACAGTCATTTTATAAAGGAAAGAGAAACCTAAATTTGAATGTTGAGCTCATAATCATTAAAACTACACACTGGAGCAATAGAATTTCAGTTTGCTATTTGTAATTTACCCAGAATCCCTCAGCCAAGATAGTAACACATGTCTTGAAAAGTTAAGTAATGTACTTATTATAAATATAATGTTTCAGTAGTCAGATAAGTACTTATCGTTAGAATAAATTATAAATACTTAGAAAACTATAGCATAACCTATAGTATTTAGTACAGAAAATGCTTCGTTTTTAGCTGTCAATGCTCTTTTCAACCTAATTTCTCACTGTTTCAAAATTTTTAAATAATCATATTCAAAATCTCTTATCTTGCTGATAATATTCAGCATCCATAGCTAAATATTTCAATGCTAAAGCTAAAAATCATAATGATATATCAGCACCTACATAATAAATTGCAGTTAATGAATACTAACTATACATGGTGTGTTTTGATTGGCTCCACATTTGTGATCTGCTCATGCATAGCATATTCCATTTTTAAGAAGGAAAATATGGAGATGTTATGAGTGCCAAACATATTGTTTTATCTACACTGGAGCAAAGTAGTATTTTAGCCAAACTGAAAATATAATATGTAAACAACAAGTCAAATGTCCTAACAGCCAAAATGAATGTATCTAATTAAACATATCATGAAAATATTTTATGCACACTCTTGTAGAATTTTTATACTGAATAAAGGTTTCTGGTCAAAGACAGTTTGTTATGTTGACAGCTAAAATTGTTATACTTTTTAGCTAAACATGTATAAAACACAAAAACTTCTGGTTTAACCAGCTTGAGGTGGCGACTTTCAAGTGTGAGATGCTACTTTTTAAGCTAACTACAGGATAAATACTTAAAGTTTAACTACTGTACTGTTTAGCCCATATGTTTTCTGAGTACACAAGATTTACAAGATTACTATCATCACTGGGGGCAAATACTACAATATAATTGGAAAATATTGAAATCATTTAGACAAAATCCACTTATTCTGATATCTTCCATATTTGTTATTTTTTTCCTTAAGAGGAAAAATGATATAATGTGAACTGCACTATACTAAAAGATCTAGCCAAATGAAATCACCGTTTGGGGGGTGTGTGTGTGTGTGTGCACACGTGTTTACTTATGCACCAGAATGTGCATGCATGCAATTGGAAGCACTGTTAGGAGAACACAAGAGACAGCAGGAACAAAGACCCAGAGATCAGTACGTAAAACACTACTGGTACTTCCGTACTGTCTGCACATGCAGTGCACTAAAAGGATGTTGAGAGATGAGTATGTAGGAGCCATAGGCCAGGTTTTGAAAGTCTTGAATGCCATGCTAAGAAGTTTAGAATTTGTTTTTGCTGCTTATATTCTTAAATATGGAGTCCTTTTGCTAAATCATACTTTTCAAAAATAAAGAAAAGTTATAATTTGATTGATTTAACACTGGGAAAATGCCTTTTGTGGTATATTCCATGTATTTCTGGCAGTTGTCTTTTGTAAGCTCAAAAACTTTGATATAAGCTCGGGAGTTTCAGTTTGCCCAGTGCCCTTCTTAAAGAGTGGGGACATTCCTGTGAGGTTTTGGAATGCTGGACTGCATAATATTTTAATGAAGTCTTTGGAATCACAGGGCTTGAGGTACCAACAGAGATCAGCTGAAATTCAGGTGAAAATGATCATTATTTAGTATATTTACTGGGCTAACTTTAAATGTTGGGAATTAGAATTCTAACCTTAACAAAACCTAACTTTTTAAACTTGGCAATGGTATTGTATTAATGTTTGTAAAATGTTCACAGTGGCTGTGAAAATTTTGTTAGTCTAATTGGTGTAACAGATACAAAGAGATTTGATTATACAGTATTTTTTAGACCATTTTTGAGAAATGGAAGACTTTAACCTTGCATTATACCTCTTAATACGTAAGACAGTGTGACATCCTGTCAGCTATATTTATCAAAATGTTTACCTTCAGCAAAGCTTTTATATACTTCTGTATATAATGAGCTATTGAATGGAAGTAATTGTGCAAACTAATTAGGATGTAGGTTCTATATATCATCTTCATATACTGGTGAAAGTGCTATAACAATCTCAAGTTACCGTAGTAATGCAGGGAAAGAATAATGACATGTTACACTTTTATATATTTTATGAGTTATTTTACCTTTTGGGGCACCATTTTCCTCATCTATTAAGTAAGAGGATTGGGCCTGGATATTGCTGAAGTGTTTTCTTACTGACATTTTGTGGTTCTACCTACCTCCATTCACTAGTTTAACTTGCATACATAGGTGTACTTTTCAGCATTCTTGAATCATAGAATTGGAAAGAATCTTGGGAGATAATGTAGTTAGGCTGCATCACAGAAAAGTGGAAATTTGTTCATTCACTCTGCCTAGGATGCTTTGCATGTACCTTCTCAGGCTGGTATGCCCTTTGAGTCAGAGCTAATCGTGACATCAATTATTGACCCTGTGGTTGCCAATATTGATTTCATGGGTTAGAAAGATGGGAAGATAATCCCTTTCTCCCTCACTGCCAAATGTACAATTCTTCCCATATTTGGGAGCTTAGTTATAAAGGGCAACCTGCAAACATAGAGAAGATTTTTCTTTGGTGAAGAGTCTATTTCTTGCCATGGCACATTCTTCTTTGTATCATGAGCATTTTTCTTGGACAGCACTTGTTATTCTTTTAATATTTATTGAATGACTGAATGTTGTGGATGAGAGAAATGACTAACGGTTGTACGTATGAGCAGAGTTTCATGGTTTATTTAGCCTGTGGTGGAGCTGAAATTATATCCCTAGGTTTTTGAACAATAATACTTAGTAAAGATTGTCAACAAATAACAGCGATACTGGAATTTATTTACAATCATCTATAATTGTATATAGTTATAGAGAATATATCTATAGACATATTTAGTAAATGGCGCCTAATGAGTTTTGTTATATAAACTCATTCAGTAAGACTTGAAATATTATTTACGTTTTATCTCTGCCTTTTATTTCTATAACTAAAGAGAAAAATTCCTCTTTACATACCCAGCAAAGTATTTTCACATTCAACTTGTCCAAGAGTTTAGTAGTATTTCTTTTACTGGAATATCCTATCTCCTGATTTTCCAGGTGAAAAGATAATTGTATCATTTTTAATTCTGACAGCCAATTTGAGGTTGAAAGCTAAGCAATGTAAATTTGGTTTAATTCTTAACTGTTTATATCTGTATTATTTAGAGGATATTTCTGCTTGGGCAATTTGTGAAGAGGTTAATGCATTTCTCTCTTGAAAAATGTGTATGTGTTCCTAATTCCTAACTAATGGGAAAACAGAGGGTATTTTTAGTGTCAGCTTTCATCAAGTCAGACCTTTCTGAAGACCTTACTAAATTCTATTTCCGTGGGAATTTTGCTAATGGTTATGTGCAACATTATCCAGGTACTCATAGATAGGATTACAAATTAAAAATAAAAAGGAATGGGTGAATAAATATATCTGTCTTCTCTTTTAAAAAACTGACAGCATATTAATCTTTGCACTTTCATTTTCACTTTACATTGTTTTTAGATTAGGTGCAGAAAGTCTGAGTTTGGTACTAGTGCATGAGATCAGCATGGACAATATAAGTAATGGATTTCTTAAGTTCTTAATTGTAATCTTATATGTTCAAGCAGAAGAGAGAAAGTCTTCCAGTCTCTGTGTGTTTAGTTAGCAATATTAGTGACTTCAATGGGTTTTACAGGAAAATGGAAGATTTTTAAATATGCCATCCAGTTGTATTGCCTGTATACTCACTCACTGATTTATTTTGATTCATGTAATGCATGTCCACTGTACATTTGAAAATACTATGCAGAAAACATTAACGAAGCTGGCGATATTCAACATTTATTGAACACCAACCTACCCTGGATATTGGAATTTCCTCATGGCTCCGCCTCAAGCTACCTCTCTTTTCATACTTTTTTTTTTTTTTTTTTTTTTTGGTCCCATACGATCTGGGAAAATACATTCTTTTCCTGGGCAATTTCATGCACTTTTATGGTTTTAAATATCATCAAGATATCAGTGACTCCCAAATGTCTATCCCTTACCTAAATCTCTTTTTTGGCTTTCCATACTTATATATTTTATATTTCAAGGAAATCTTGCAGACATATCAAGCTAATTGTATCTGAAACTATACTTTGGATCCTGCCCTTCTTCAGATCTGCAGCTCTAGAGTTTCTAATCTCAGTTCCATCCCTCCAGCTTCTTCTGCCAGAAACCTGAGAGTCATTTTTGACTCCTTCTATTTTTTCACTGCCCTTTATCCCAACTGAAATCTGTCATCAAGTGTTGTCTTGTCTACCTCTGAACATTACCCCCAAATTTTTCACTTTTCTCTATCACTGCTGCCATCACATTTGATCAAGTCACTGTGTCTTGCCTGGACTCATGTGGTAGCCTCCAAAATGGTTTCTCTACATACAGTTCAGCCAGTTCTAATCCGTTTCCAAATAAAAGCCAAAGTGAGTTCATAAATATATAAATATGATTATACCACTCTTATATCTAAAACTCTAATGACATTACATTGCTCTTATAATAAAGATCTCTTTTATCTATCCCAGAAGAGGTGATGAGTCTTACATTAGCTTGCTAGGGCGACCATAACAAAGGAACATAAACAAGGTAGCTTAAACAACAGAAAATTTTGTTTTCACAATTCTGGAGGCTAGAAGTCTAAAATAAAATGTGGCTTTTTCTAAAGCCTCTCTCCTTGGCTTGTAAATGGTTGTCTTTCTCTGATGTCTTTGCATGGCCTTCCCTTTGTATGTATCTGTATCCTTATCTGTCTCTCTCTCTTTTTTTTTTTTTTTTTTTTAACTTTAGGTTCTAGGGTACATGTGCAGGTCATGCAGGGTTGTTGCATAGGTGCATATATAACCAGGTGGTTTGCTGCCTCTATTCCTCCTCTGACTATATTTGGCATTTCTGAACCATGTTATCCTTCCCCACCCCCCACTGTCCCTTCCCTAGAGCCCCCCAACTGCCCCCAGGGTGTGATGCTCCTCTCCCTGAATCCACGTGTTCTCATTGTTCAACACCTGCCTATGAGTGAGAACATGCGGTGTTTGGTTTTCTGTTCTTGTGTCAGTTTGCTGAGAATGATGGTTTCCAGATTCATCCAAGTCCCTACAAAGCACACGAACTCATCATTTTTTTTTATGGCTGCGTAGTATTCCATGGTGTATGTGTGCCAGGTTTTCTTTGTCCAGTCTATCATTGATGGGCATTTGGGTTGGTTCCAGGTCTTTGCTATTGTACACAGGGCTGCAATGAACGTATATATGCATGTGTCTTTATACTAGAACAATTTATAGTTCTTTGGGTATATGCCCAGTAATGGGATTGCTGGATCAAATGGAATTTCTATTTCTAGATCCTTGAGAAATCGCCACACTGTCTTCCACAATGGTTGAACTAATTTACACTCCCACCAACTATGTAAGAGTGTTCCTATTTCTCCACATCCTCTCCAGCATCTGTTGTCTCCAGATTTTTTAGTGATCGCCATTCTAACTGACGTGAGATGGTATCTCAGTGTGGTTTTGATTTGCATTTCTCTAATGACCAGTGACGATGAGCATTTTTTCATATGTTTGTTGGCCTCATATATGTCTTCTTTTGAAAAGTGTCTGTTCATATCCTTAGCTCACTTTTGAATGGGTTTGTTTGCTTTTTTCTTGTATATCTGTTTTAGTTCTTTGTAGATTCTGGATATTAGCCCTTTGCCAGATGGGTAGACTGCAAAAAGTTTTTCCCATTCTGTTGGTTGCCAGTTTGCTCAAATGATGGTTACTTTTGCTGCTCAGAAGCTCTGAATTTTAATTATATCCCCTTTGTCTATCTTGGCTTTTGTTGCCATTACTTTTGGTGTTTTAGTCATAAAGTCCTTGCCTATGCTATGTCCTGGATGGTTTTGTCTACATTTTCTTCTAGTGTTTTTATGGTGTTAGGTTTTATGTTTAAATCTTTAATCCATCTGGAGTTAATTTTAGTGTAAGGTGACAGGAAGGGTTCCAGTTTCTGCTTTCTGCACATTGCTAGCCAGTTTTCCCAACACCATTTATTAAACATGGTGTCCTTTCCCCATTGCTTGTTTTTGTGAGAATTGTCAAAGATCAGATGGTTGTAGATGTGTGGTGTTGCTTCTGAGGCCTCTGTACGGTTCCATTGGTATTTGTCTCTGTTTTGGTACCAACAGTATAGTTTGAAGTCAGGTAGTGTGATGCCTCCAGCTTTGTTCTTTTTGCTTAGGATTGTCTTGGCTATGCGGGCTCTCTTGTGATTCTATATGAAGTTTAAGATGTTTTTTTCCAGTTCTGTGAAGAAGGTCATTGGTAGCTTGATGGGGATAGCGTTGAATCTGCAAATTACTTTGGGCAGTATGGCCATTTTCACAATATTGATTTTTCCTAAACATGAGCATGGAATGTTTCTCCATCTGTTTATGTCCCCTTTTATTTTGTTGAGCAATGGTTTGTAGTTCTCCTTGAAGAGGTCCTTTACATCCTTTGTTAGTTGTATTCCTAGATATTTTATTCTCTTTGTAGCAATTGTGAATGGGAGTTCGCTCTTGATTTGGCTCTCTGTTTGTCTGTTATTGGTATATAGGAATGCTTGTGATTTCTGCACATTGATTTTGTATCCTGAGACTTTGCTGAAGTTGCTTATCAGTTTGAGAAGATTCTGGGCTGAGACAATGGGGTCTTCTAAATGTCCAATCATGTCGTCTGCAAATAGAGACAGTTTGACTTCCTCCTGTCCTAATCGAAGACCCTTTATTTCTTTTTCTTGCCTGATTGCTCTGCCTAGAACTTCCAGTACTATATTGAATAGGAGTGGTGACAGAGGGCATTCTTGTCTAGTGTCAGATTTCAAAGGAAATTCCTCCAGTTTTTGCCTGTTCAGTACGATATTGTCATAAATAGCTTTTATCATTTTATGATATGTTCTGTCGATATCTAGTTTATTGATAGTTTTTAGCATGAAGGGCTGTTGAATTTTGTCGAAGGCCTTCTCTGCATCTATTGAAATAATCATGTGGTTTTTGTCTTTGGTTCTGTTTATATGATGGATTACGTTTATGGACTTGCATATGCTGAACCAGCCTTGTATCCCCAGGATAAAGCCTACTTGATCGTGCTGAATAAGCTTTTTGATGTGCCATTGCATTCAGTTTGCCAGTATTTTATTGAAGATTTTTGTGTCAATGTTCATCATGGATATTGGCCTGACATTTTCTTTTTTACTTTAGTCTCTGCCTGGTTTTGGTATCAGGATGATGTTGGTCTCATAAAATGTGTTAGGGAGGAATCCCTCTTTTTGTATTGTTTGATACAGTTTCAGAAGGAATGGAACCAACTCCTCTTTGTACGTCTGGTAGAATTCGGCCATGAACCTGTCTGGACCTGGACTTTTTTTGGTTAATAGGCTATTGATTGCTGCCTCAACATCAGCCCTTGTTATTGGTCTTTTCAGGGTTTCAACTTCCTCCTGGTTTAGTCTTGATAGAGTACAAGTATCCAGGAATGTATACGTTTCTTCTTGGTTTACTGGTTTATGTGCATAGAGCTGTTTGTAGTAATCTCTGATGGTCGTTTGTATTTCTGTGGGATCAGTGGTGATATCCCCTTTATCTTTTTTAGTGCATCTATTTGATTATTCTCTCTTTTCTTTTTTATTAGTCTGGCTAGCGGCCTATTTTGTTAATCTTTTCAAAAAACCAGCTCCTGGATCTATTGATTTTTTGAAGGGTTTTTTTGTGTCTCTATCTCCTTCAGTTCTGCTCTGATCCTAGTTATTTCTTGTCTTCTGCTAGCTTTTGAGTTTTTTTTTATCTTCCTCCTCTAGTTCTTTCAATTTTGATGATAGGGTGTCAATTTTAGATCTTTCCTTGTTTCTCATGTGGGCATTTATTACTATAAATTTCCCTCTTGACATTGCTTTTAAGGTGTCCCAGAAATTCTACTAAGTTGCGTCTTCATTTTGTTTGGTTTCGAAGAACATCTTTATTTCTTCCTTCATTTCATTGTTTATCCAGTCAACACTCAGAAGCAAGTTGTTCAGTTTCCCAGTGGTTGTGCGGATTTGAGTGTGTTTCTTAATCCTGAGTTCTAATCTGATTGCACTGTGGTCTGATAGACTGTTTGTTATTATTTCCATTCTTTTGCATTTCCTGAGGGGTGATTTGCTTCCAATTATGTGGTCAATTTTAGAGTAAGTGCAATGTGGTGCTGAGAAAAATATATATTCTGTGGATTTGAGGTGGAACATTCTGTATATCTCTGTTAGGTCTGCTTGGTCCAGCCCTCTATTCAAGTCCTGGATGTCCTTGTTAATTTCCTGTCTCATTGATCTGTCTAATATTGACAGTGGAGTGTTAAAGTCTCCCACTATTATTGTGTGGGAGTCTAAATCTAGTTTTTAGTGGTTAAGAACTTGCTTTTTGTATCTGGGTGCTCCTGTGTTGGGTGCATATATATTTAGGATCGTTAGCTCTTCTTGTTGGATATATCCTTTTACCATTATGTAATTCCCTTCTTTGTCTCTTTTGATCATTGCTGGTTTGAAGTCCGTTTTATTAGAGACTGGGATTGCAACCTCTGCTCTTTTTTGTTCTCAATTTACTTGGTAAATCTTCTTCTATCCCTTAATTTTGAGTCTGTGCATGTCTTTGTATGTGAGATGGGTTTCCTGAATACAACACACCAATGGGTCTTGACTTTTTATACAGTTTGCCAGTCTGTGTTTTTTGATTGGGGCATTTAGGCCATTTACATTCAATGTTAATATTGTATGTGTGAATTTGATCCTGCCATGTTGTTACTGGCTGGATTTCTTGCCTGTTAGTTGACTCATTTTCTTGATTGCATTTTTGGTCTTTGCCATTTGGTGTGCTTTTGCAGTGGCTGGTATTTGTTCCTTTCTGTGCTTAGTGTTTCTTTCAGGAGCTCTTGTAGGGCAGATCTGGTGGTGACAAAATCTCTCAGTAATTGCTTGTCCATAGAGGATTTTGTTTCTCCTTCACTTACGAAGCTTAATTTGTCTGGATATGAGATTCTGGGTTGAAAGTTCTTTTCTTTAAGGATGTTGAATATTTGCCCCCACTCTCTTCTGTCTTGTAGGGTTTCTGCAGATAGATCTGCTATGAGTCTGATTGGCTTCCCTCTGTGGGTGGCCTGATCTTTCTCTCTGGCTGCTCTTAGCATTTTTTTCTTCATTTCAACCCTAGTGAATCTGACAATTATGTGCCTTGGGGTTGCTCTTCTTAAGGAATATCTTTGTGGAGTTCTCTGTATTTCTTGGACTTGAACGTTGGACTGCCTTGCTAGGTTTGGGAAGTTCTCCTGGATGATATCCTGGAGCATGTTTTCCAGCTTGGATTCATTCTCCCCATCATATTCAGGTACACGGATCAAGCATAGATTAGGTCTTTTCACATAA
>NW_016107603.1:1784529-1788460 GCF_001604975.1 Cebus imitator
TTCATTTCTTCTCACTCTTTTTTCTTTTGTCTTACCTCCTCTTTTTATTTCATTGAGTTCATCTTCAATCTCTGATATCCTTTCTTCTGCTTGATCCATTTGGCTATTAAAACTTGTGTTTGCTTCACGTAGTTCTCGTGCTGTGTTTTTCAACTCCATCAAGTCGTTTATGTTCTTCTCTAGGCTGGTTATTCTAGTTAACATTTCGTCTAACCTTTTTTCAAGGTTTTTGGTTTCTTTGCATTGAGTTAGAACGTGTTCCTCTAGCTCAGAAAAGTTTATTATCCACCTTCTGAAGCCTGTTTCTGTCAATTCGTCACACTCTTTCTCAGTCATGTTGTGTTCCCATGTTGCTGAGGAGTTGTGATCCCTTGAAGGAAAAGAGGTGTTCTGGCCTTTGATGGTTTCATCTTTTTTCTGGTGGTTTTTCCCATCTTCGTGGATTTACCTGGCTCTGATCTCTGGGAGCTGCTTGATGAGATCACTTGTCTGCCTGTCGAGGCACTACTGGGTTTCTGGGGACTCTTTCAGGTTACTCGGTAAGCTTCCTGTGCCTTTTTTGTTTACACTGGGAGGTTAGGCCCGACTCTTCTGCTGACCTGGAGGCACTGTTGGGTGGTCAAGAACACCGTCTTGTTGCTACGTAGGCTTCCTGTGTTTTCTGTTAAAACATGAAGCCTAGTCCCACCTTTTTAATGATGGGTTGCATCTTTCCTCCACAGGGCTGGATCATTCAGGGTTCAGCTCAGACTGAGGCACCGGCTACATAACCTGCTAGAGTAGAAGAACATAAACGACTTGATGGAGTTGAAAAACACAGCACGAGAACTACGTGAAGCAAACACAAGTTTTAATAGCCCTCTGGGGTTTGTAGGGGAGGGTAGGGACCCACCCAGCCACACCATCTGTCTCCCTGCTTTCAGCTCCCTCTTTGGCCATGGGGGAGGGGCCCGCCTAGCTGCTCCATCTGTCTCCCTGCTTTCAGTTACCTCTCTCTCCGGGCATTGGAAGGGGGCAATAGCTCAATCCGCAGAGCCTCCCAGCCAGCTTATGGGCTTATGCATTTGCATAAGATCTGTGCACCAATCCAGGACATCGTCCTGGATTATTATTCAACTCTGTGCTTTTAATTCCTGGCACTTGACTGGCAACGATCCCCTGTTCTGTATATTGCTGAGGCTTTGGAGGAAGTGCTGTATCTGGACTGGACTGCCAGAGGTGGAGCCTCTGACTCACTGGTCAGATGCACTTTCTGGCACCCCTCCCCACCTCGGTCTGCCCTGCCTGGGCTTTGCTCACCATCTGACCAGACCCATGCACCTGCTACCTCGGTTGGAGCTAGGAGATCTCTCGATTTCTGCATCTCTCTCGCTGGGTGTTGTGCACCAGAGTTGTGCCTATTTGGTCATCTTGACTGTGTATCCTTGTCTCTTAATAAGGATACCATTTATTTGGATGAGGGGGCCACCCTCATCACTACATTTTACCTTAATTGCCTCCAAGCTCTATCTCCAAATAAAGTAGCTTTCTGAGGTACTAGGGGTTAGGACTTCAACTTACAAATTTTGAAGACACATAATTCAAACCATATCGGAACCAGAACTCATAGTTGATAGGTGAGGAATAAACACATACCTATAGTAGGTTTTGTGGAAACAAAAACCAGAAAGTTAGATTAGAGAATATTCCGTAGAACCAAGAATGGAAGACTAAGAAAAATGTTATCCTGCTTTATTCTTCTCACTTGAGCAGGTATCATTTGCAGTAGCCTCCAAAACATCTTACATACAAATACTTTTATCTCAAGAGGAACCATGCAGTCCTGCAGATGACTCATTACAAATTCATCACCTCTCCTACAAAAAGTACCATTCTCTGTACCCACAACAACAACAATGACAGTAATGGAAAAAAAAAAAAAACCTACCTTATTTACTAACTTTATGTTTTAAAAATTATTCATTTGTCTGGAAGTGTATGTATGTATATCAATATCTTGGCCTATCTAGCCATCACAAAATAACTTTTTAACCAAATCTGGTAAATGTTTCCTATTAGTCATACTGCATAATAGCAGTATCCATTGATACTGTTGTTAAACAACCAACAAAAAGTCCTTTATATTATATATATTTATATATATAATATAATTTATATTACATATCCGCTTATTATATTCCTTTGAAAGATTTTCTGTTACAATTATCAGCAAAGGCCAGGTGCAGTGGCTCATGCCTGTAGCCCAACACTTTGGAAGGCCAAGGTGGAAAGATCACTTGAGCTCAGAGATTTGAGACCAGCTTGGACAATTTAGTGAGACTGTGTCTCTACAAACATTAAAAATAACTTACCGGGCGTGGTAGTGCGCTTCTAGTCCCAGCTGCTTACAGACTGAGGAAGGAGGTTCATTTGCGCCCAGGAATTAGTTTGAGGCTACTGTGAGCTGTGATTACACCATTGTACTCCAGCCTGAGCAACAGAGTAAGACCCCATCTCAAAAAAGAAAACAAAAAGGATGATCAGCAAATTTATTTTCTTTAAAATCTTTTAACCTAAAATCTAATTTTGCATTATATGAAAATATCCTTGTATCTGGTTTCTGTAAGAATGGAGATATAATGTCATCAACTTTTTTGTTAAACATTTGGCTTGGCTTTTCTTTTTTTGAGATGGAGTCTCACTCTGTCTCCCAGGCTGGAGTGCAGTGGCACAGCCTCAGCTCACTGCAACCTCTGCCATCCAGGTTCAAGCAATTCTCCTGCTTCAGCCTCCTGAGTAGCTGGGATTACAGGTGCCCACCACTATGCCTTGGCTAATTTTTGTGTTTTTAGTAAAGGTGGGGTTTCACCATGTTGGTCAGGCTGGTCTTGAACTCCTGACCTTGTGATCCACCCACCTAGTACTCCCAAAGTGCTGGGATTACAAGGGTGAGCCACCGTGCTGGCCACACAATTGGCTATTTTTAAAAACTAGGCACAGTACCGTCTAAAGGGGTATATGTGTGTATATATGTATGTGTGTGTGTATATTTGTATTTAGACAGATATTCTTTTTTGGTTTAATTCAAGATAGTTTTGGTTTATAGATGACAAGATGAGGATGTATTTTCATATCTCACAGCTGTAGTTTATGCCATTAGGATATTTCTCTTCTTATTCAGTATGACATAATATGTTAACATTTTATTTTCCAGACTATCTTTCTGACTCTGAGGAAAAAGTAAGGCCAAATAGTCAAGTTCCATTATCTAATGACAGCGATAGGCAGGAAGCACATGGATAATTATATACATTGTCACATTGTCAGATTCAGCCTATAAAACTACTTTAACCAGGCGTTTCTACATTTTCCTCCATGAAATCTGTTGTTAGAGTCGGTACTGATAACTAAGATGACAGGTCTGAATTTCATTTTATTTTCTCTTCTTCTTCCCTTAACAAAGATACTAATGAACTATGAGTTGACTTAAAGACCAGAAGTACATAAAATTAAGGATGAAATATGTAGAGCCTAGACAATCCAAAGAGAAACACCCTTTAAATACTAATAATTGAACTTTAAATACTAATAATTGAACTCTCATTGAACTTAATGTTTTTCATACATCTTTGTTGGGTAGAGGCTACCACTGATTTGTGTTCTGACATTAAACTGAAGATAAATTGTTTGAAAATATACTTAATGGATAAAACCTTCCATACATTTTATGACAAGTGAAAAATGAAATTAGTTAATTCTGGTTTTATAAGCAAATTTGTGACTTCCTAGTTATAGTCCTAAGGAAAGTTGAATGTGTTTTCCTCCTAAAAATGCAATGACTCCAGGGTAGCTTTTGATCTGACTCACTCCTAATATTTGTAAGACCTGAAGCAAGAGTAAAAATGGAAACCCATATCATACGTATAAATGTAAAAGTCATTAATAAAGCTAC
>NW_016107603.1:1788489-1849479 GCF_001604975.1 Cebus imitator
TTGAGACAGAGTTTTGCTCTTTTTGCGCAGGCTGGAGTGCAATGCTGTGATCTCTGCCAATTGCAACCTCCACCTCCCTGGTTCAAGCAATTCTCCTGCCTCAGCCTCCCAAGTAACTGGGATTACAGGCATGTGCCACTGCACCTGACTAATTTTGTATTTTTAGTAGAGATGGGATTTTTCCATGTTGATCAGGCTGGTCTTGAACTTTTGATCTCAGGTGATCCGCCCACCTCAGCCTCACAAAAAGCTACCAAACTCTTAGTTGTGCTCTATACTCCTTCCTTGATATGTTCATGATATCTTGGAAAGAGATTTAAATTTAAAATTTCTGGACTCCTTGGGATTGCATGTCAAAACATGCTAATGTGGGGCGGGGTGATCCTTAGCCTACCAGCCCTTTCCTTTATATCCTGCACATCTAAGCTTCATTCTTATATCCCCAAAAAACTGCTCTGGGTCACCCCTTGGGAAACTATGAAGTATTTACTGTCTTCATATAGACATGAAACACTTACCACTGCTATATTTCTCGTGGTCTTCTCTAAGTCATTATGGATTGAAAAAGAAATGGCAGTGATTCGACAGACATAAGTCAGATGCTTTTCTGAGTCATTTCAAATGATTATGTGTTTTTCCACCTTTATTCTGTTAATATAGTGTGTTACACTACTCAGTTTTCCTATGGTGAACCGTGCTTGCATTGTAGAAATAAATACCACTTGTATAATGATATTTATTATACCATGGTGTATAAGCCTTTTAATGTGCTCTTGACTTTAGTTTAATTTAGTGTTTTCTTGAGGATTTTTACATCAATACTTACCAAGGATATTGGTCTGTAGTTTTCTTGTACTGTCTTTCTCTGGCTTTGGAACCAGGGTAATACTGGCCTCATTAGAATGAGCTTGGAAGTATCTCCTCTTTTACAAGTTTTTGGAAGAGTTTCAGGACAATGGATGTTAATTCTTTAAATGTTTGGTAGAATTTCCCAGTGAAGTCATCTGGTCCTGGGCATTTCTTTGTTGGGGGTTTTTGAATATTGATTCAATTTCCTTATTCATTATTGATCTGTTCATATTTTGTATTTCTTCATGATTTAGTCTTAATAGGTTGTTTCTAGAAATTTATCCATCTTGTCTAGGTTATCCAACTTGTTAGCAAACAGTTGTTCATAGTGTTCTTTTATAACACTTTTATTTCTATGACATCCATTATAATGTCCTCTCTTTCATTTTTAATGTTAGTTATTTGTGTCTTCTCTTTTTTTCTTAATTGATCTAGCTAAGGGCTCGTCAATTTTGTTGATCTTTTTAAAAAACTAACTCTTAATTTCTTTGAATTTTTATATTGTTTTTTGATTTTCTATGTCATTTATCTCTGTTGTAATCTTTATTATTTTCTTCCTTCTGCTCACATTGGCCTTAGTTTTTTTTTGTTTGTTTTTTGGTTTTTTTTCCCCTGGTTTCTTGGGCATAAAGTTAGGTTGTTAACTTGAGATGTATATATATTTTACGTTATACATTTACAGCTATAAACTTAACCCTTTAACACTAGATTCACTGCATCCCAAAATTTGGGTATGTTGTGTTTTCATTTGTCCTAAGGTATTTCCCAGTTCCAGTTCCCCTTATGACTTATTTGGCCCATTGAATGTATAAGAATGTGTTTAGTTTCCACATATTTGCAGATTTCCCATTTTTCCTTGTGCTACTGGTTTCTAGTTTTATTCCATTTTACAATGGAACACATACAATACATGCATACAAATGACACTTTGTATAATTTCAGTCTTCTGGAATTTAAGATGTATTTTGTGGTCCAATGCATGGTCTTATCCTGGAGAATGCTCCGTGTGTACTTATCAATGTATATTCTACTATTTTTGAATGGAGTGTTCTGTATATGTCTGTTAGGTCTAATTGGTCTATAGGGTTATTCAAATTTTGTTTCCTTGTTGATTTTCTGTATAATTCTATTCATTGTTGAAAGTGGAATATTGAAGTCTCCTACTATTATTGTGTGGTTGTCAATTTCTTCAATCCTGCCAAAGCTTGTTTCATGTATTTAGGTTCATATAAATACAGTAAACCCTTGTATAATATTGTTGATAGATTCTTGGAAGCTGCATCTTTAAGCAAAACAATATACAGCAGGCTTTTGAAGAATAGCATTTTGTTCAATGTTATTTTGTCATAATGTTGAGGGAAAAATGACTTTGTTGTCATTTTACTTAAAGTCGCAGTTTTCAAAAACTTATACAACATTAAGTGAGAACTTACTGTATTTATACACTAAAGCTATGAAGTTTGGTGCATAAATATTTTTAACTGTTATATTTTCCTGGTAAATTGACACTTTTATTATTATATAATGTGTTTCTTTGTGTCTTGTAATGGTTTTTTATTTAAAGTATATTTTGTCTGATTTTAGTTGTAGCCACTTCTGGTCTCTTTTGTTATCATTTACATGGAATATCTTTTTCTAACCTTTCACTTTCAGCCTATGTATATTGTTAGATCTAAAGTATGTCTCTTGTAGACAGTGTATGGTTGGAATATGTTATTTTATCCAGTCAACCAGTCTATGTCTTTTGATTGGGGAATTTAATCCATTTACATTTAAAGTAATTACTGATAGAGAAGAACTTACTATTGCCATTTTGTTAGTTGCTTTCTGTGTCTTCACTGTCTTCCTTTGTGTTTCATTGATTTTTTTTTTTCTAGTAGTATGCTTTCTCACTTCCTTTTGTTTGTATTCTGTAGATATTTCCTTTGTGGTTACCATTGCAAATCCATAAAACATCTCAAAGTTATAGCATTCTATTTCAAAATGATAACAATGTAACTTTAATCACATACAAACACTTTCTCCTTTACCGCTCCACTTCCCCCTTTTTTTATTGATGTTACAAATTACATTTCTATGGGTTACATATACATTAACATGGATTTATGGGGTTTTTTGGGTTTTTGGGGGAGTTTTTTTTTAATTTAAATTCCACATTCTAAATTTACAGTAGCACCTATTACTATATTTTTCCATTTATTTACCTTTGTTGGAGAATGTAATATTTTTGTACAGCTTTGTGTTGTTGCCTGCTGTCCTTTCATTTCAACTTAAAGGACTTCCTTTAGCATTTTTTACAGAGCAGCTCCAGGTAATGAACTCCCGTGGCTTTTCTTTATCTGGGAAAGGCTTAATTTCTCCTTCACTTTTGAAGAACTGTTTTGCCAGATACAGTATTCCTGATTAATAGTTTTTGGTTTTGGTTTTGTTTCCCTGTCAGCACTTTGAGTATATCATCCTACTCCTTTCTGGCCTTCAAAGTTTCTGCTGAGAAATTTGCTGATAATCTCATGGAAGCTTCCTCATATGTGATAAATCACTTTTCTCTTGCTGCTGTTAAGCTTCTATCTTGGCTCACCCCTGTAATCCCAGCACTTTGGGAGGCCAAGGCAGGCAGATCATAAGGTCAAGAGGTCAAGACCATGCTGGCCAACATGGTGAAATCCCTTTTCTACTAAAAATACAAAAATTAGCTGGGTATGGTGGCACATACCTGTAATCCCAGCTACTCAGGAGGCTGAAGCAGGAGAATTGCTTGAACCTGGGAGGCGGAGGTTGCAGTGAGCCAAGATCATGCCATGCATTCCAGCCTGGGCGATGGAGTGAGACTTTGTCTCAAAAAAAATAAAAAAGATTTCTATCTTTGACTTTACACAGTTTGACTATTATGTGTCTTAGTATGGTTCTTTCTGGATTTTCATACTTGGAGTTCTTTGAATTTCTTGATCTGTATGTACATTTCTGTTCACAGATTGGGGGAGTTTTCAGCCGTTTTTCTTCAGATAAGCTCTCTTATTTTTTCTCTCTTACTTTCCATTCTGGAATACCCATAATGCATATGTGGACCTGCTTGGTATTGTCCTAAATCCCTTATGATCTCATCACATTTCTTCCTTCTTTTTTCTCCTCTGCTCAGTGATTTTAGATAACTTGTCTGCAAGTTCACTGATTCTTCATTCTGTCTAAGTCTGTTGTTGAATACCACTAATAAACTTTTCAGTTCAGTTACTGTATTTTTCAGCTCGAGGATTTCTGTTTGGTTATTTTTTATAGCTTCTGTGTTTTTGTTGATATTCTCATATTGTTCATATATCATTTTCCTGATTTTATTTAGTTGCCTGTGTTCATTCTCTCTCTCTCTCTCTCTCTCTCTCTCTCTCTCTCTCTCTCTCTCTGTCTCTTTTGACAGTCTGTCTCACTTATCACCCAGGCTGGAGTGCAGTGTCGCGATCTTGGCTTACTGCAACCTCTGCCTCCTGGGTTCAAGCGATTGTCCTGCCTCAACCTCCCAAGTAGCTGGGATTAAAGGTGCACACCACCATGCCTGGCTAATTTTTGTATTTTTAGTAGAGGTGGGGTTTCCCCATGTTGGCCAGGCTGGCCTCAAACTCCTGACCTCAAGTAATCCACCCACCTCCGCCTCCCAAAGTGCTGGGATTATAGATGTGAGCAACCACTCCTGTCTCTCTTTTAGCTCATTGATATCCCTATAACAGTTATTTTAAATTCTCTGTCAGGTATCTTATAGATCTTTGTTTCTTTAGGGTAAGTTTCCAGAGTTTTATTTTGTTCCTTTGATTAGGCCATATTTCCCTACTGCTTTGTATGCTTTTTGATTTTTGCTGGCCATTTTGAAAGACAACTACCTCCTCCAGTCTTTGCATACTGGGTTTGTGCAGGGGAAGACCTTTACTAATCAGCCCACCTGGGAGTTCTAGGGTCTCTCAAATGTTTTCTGATATCTTACTACCTCTGGCACCTGCCTGTGGAACTGCAGCTCTAATGTGTCTCTCACCTCTGTTTTCAGTGCCTTCCAAATGGTTGTGCTGGGCCTGCGGGTGCCCTTCTTTAAGTGAGGCAGAAATTAGTTCCTTGGGAATTTCCCAGAAAGCCAGAATGTTGGATGTATGGTTCATTCTTTGGTTTCTGTCCTGAGGGAGGAGCTCTGGTATGGGAGGTGGTGGATTCTTCCTGTTTGCTCCACTATTTCACATGCATGCATGGATGCACTGCACACTGTGAAATTTCCTACCACTTTCATTGGAATTTCTTCTTGGTTTTACAATGGCATGGGTGCTGTAGCTTCTCAACTGGTCTCTAAAGTTCTCACAGAGGTATTCTGATCCATGTATTGTTAACTTGGTATCTTAGTGGTAGAAAGAGGGCCTATAGCTTCCTAGTCTACCACTATAGGTGGTGTTCTTTTAAGAAGTGTGTTTTAAAGTTATATTTCTTCTCTTTCCTCAGTGTAACATTTTAGGAAACATCACCTTAAAGCAAAGCAAAATATAGAAAACAAGAACCTGGCTTGACTGCTACCTTTAGGGGTAACATTAAATCAGTTGTTCACATACAGATTCAGCCTTCATTACCTCCTATCTTTTTGGATAGAGGTGAGAGTAATGAACTTGCCTTGCTTTTCTCAGAATTTTAGGGTAAACCTAGGCTCATCATCCTTCCTTAACTGCTAGGAGGACATATAATATGTCTAGATAATGCTGATTAAATCTTTGGAGCTTTAATGATATGTGACAATTAGCCAATGAATTTTTCTAATACAGTGCGAAAACTTCATGGTTTTATATCATTCCTAAAGGAAGAAGCTTTAAAGTAGATGTACTTCTTTATTCATTTTAAATCTTAAGTACTTAGATAGACATATGAGAGAAAATGAAGAAGTGTGGAAATTTGATCCTTTACACTTACCTTCATGAAGAGTGAGATGTGTTTTTTGAACATAGCCCAATTGACTCTTCTGGAATTAGTTGCAGATAACTTGGTTTGAAATGTTGGCTTTGTAAATAGAAATGGAAGTCATTAAAACAGATAAACAAAAGTGAACATAGAAACTGGGAACTAGAATTAATAGTATGTTGGAAATGACCAGCAATTAATTATGTGGCTCAATTTTGCATCAGTTTTCTACTTTAGTTCATGATGCCCATTTTATGTCATGCGATTACAGTAGTGTGATCAGAGCAGTTAGCCTATTCTTAGCATTCTCTCCTCATTAACTTTCACTTCTCCAGAGGCACCTTGAGTGAAATAAATACATTTGAGTAGTCTTTAGCAACTAGTTTGAGTTGTTTTCTCAGTGTACAGAATCAACCAAAAAAGTAGGTGGGATTGAGTTGAGTTGGGTTTAATTTAATATACTTTACTACAGCATCATACATACATACATACATACACACACACACATACATACATACATACACACATACACACACAATATTACTAAGCATCTATAGCACCCATAAAGGATTCTCTAATGTATGTGAAGTGAAAGGAAAGAGTGTGTTTAAGTCCTGGCTTTGAAACTGTTGTGTTAATTGTGAACTTTTGCTGAGTCTGTACATTCAAGAAGGTAATACTCAGCATGTTAAGATCACAACTGCTAGATTAGTGCTTGAAGGCAGTAGCTGTGCTGATGTGAGGCATTAATGGCTGGATGAGCTCAATCAGATATGCTGCATCCAGTGTCTTTGTGTAATGATATTTACTAGATTTCAAACAGACTGCTGAGAAAGATGAAATATAATCTCATGTATTATCTCTGTCTTGAAAAAATTAGATAATGAAATTGTTCTCTTACTGGCATATGTTTTATTAACTTTCGTAGAGTCATCTTAAAGGACAGATGACTCGTAGAGTTGAAACATTTTGCTAAAGTAGAGTGTTATTAAATACATTTTTGAGTTCTAGGAATCATGAGATGGAGTAAAGCAGGTAAGCATTTTTTTAAAACACTCAGAGAACAATCTTATGGCATATTCTAAGGTTAGCTGGGGAGAAAAATGTGATGTAAATTGAGTTCAACTACATTCTTTTTGTTGTTTTTCTTCCTTACAGAGCCTGGAGAAAGTTCTTGTGGAATTCGGTCACAAGGAGTTGTTTGATTTCTATAACAAGGTCTGTATTTTTAAAATAATTTTTTAATATGTGGTGGTTTTTTCATATTGTTTTTTCATTTTATGAATTCTTATTCTTAAATTTCCTAAATGGAACTAAGTTCTTTAAAATTCCCTTATAAACACCTTATGTTTCACAGGAGGAAGCGTAGCAGAAATGAAGAGAATCTGAAAAACTAAATCAGGAAGAAAAAAAATAATTTTAATTAAAACAATAGGATTGTTGCTTTAATATAAAGCATTAAGTAATGAACTTTGTGATTCCTAGCCATGCTGATACTTTAAATATATATAATATCAAATACTTTAATTTCTGGGCCCAGGGGTAAAGGAAAACATGCCTTTAGAGATTTATTTTTGAGTATATTTCATGTTTCTTTCTGAAGACTGATTTTGTAATCAAGGAAAATGTACTCCCTCCACCCCCCAACTTTAAAATCTTATCAAGTAGGCAGTTCTTCTGCCCAGCCCACTGCCACTGGACCATGCATGTGGTTATCCTGTTCAGCCCACAACCACTGTACTCACACCCCAGTATGTAAGCCCCCAATAAAACCCTATGCCTCATTTAAAAAATTATCATGTAGTGATATTTTAAACTGAAACAGCTGAAGATACTTAAAACAGCAGTATTAAGAAATCTTCTTGGAAATTTTGAAAACTTAAATTTTCAAACATGAATTCTAATATCTTCACATAAAAAGAAAAATATTCTAAGTGGTAATTTTATTGCTGTGTGAATTGATTTAATATTCATAGTTACCAAAGCCATTTTTTCCTTTCTATTTGCATGTTTCTAAATAATACTTGTTATGAGTTTCACTTCCTTCACTAATGTCTTTTTTTTTTTTTTTTTTTTTTGTCTTTGTAAATAGCTAGAGACTATACAAGCACAGCTGGATTCCCTTACATGATGTTTTCGAAGACTGTTTTTTTCATCATGCTCCTGCCACCTCATTATTTTGCATTGAAGATAGATTGCCAGGTTGTGTTTTCTGAAGGATTCAGTGGCTTGCTTTTTGTAAATTATATGGCTTATCACTTCTTAGACAAATAACAACTAAGAGAGATCATTGTTAAGAGTACTGAGATTCTAATATACTTTCTTTAGTTCTGTGAGCCAACAGTAATTATTAAGAACAAGAACACTTTCACTTTAAAAGAAGCAGAAGTGAATACCATATTGTTTTTACTGTCGTAGTGTTGCTTTCTTGCCTGTGCTGCTTAGTTTTCACCTGCTTGATGATACCATAATGTATCAAGGAGGGTCCATGGATACGAGTTAAGATGTGTACCTTAGTAGAATACAGAGCTTTGGTGATTACATGAATAAAATTAAGAAAATAGCCACCTACAATCAAATACACTATGGCATTTTTATTTGAATATGGTGAGTATATTTTGCTTTGGAAATAATATAGGAAAAATGTAAAATAGTAGCATGGTATCAGTTAATTCCAGTCTGAGCTTCTCTGTCAACTTCAATTTCTCTCTGAGTTTAATGATTTAGTAATAGTCCAGATTTTGTGTGTTTTTCTTTATACTGCAAATTAATAATGATTCACTTTATACTTTTGGAGACAGAATCAGGTCTTGAATAAAATAATTGTAATGAGTGCTAAATGGGCGTCATTATTCAAATCAGATACCTTTTATATTCTCTTTCTAGAAATATGTTAATTTCTGTCAATAAAATTTTTGTGTCTTAGGACTAGTTGAAGTACGCATTATTTTTATTTTACACTTTTATAGTATATTTTATGCCACGAATATATGTAAATAAATACAGTTGCCTGTAATAAAAATGAATTTTTTATTAATGAAATATCTATCTTGTTTCCAAAAAGAGATTCAAACATGACTTTCTTCACACGAAGAAATTTGATTTCAGAAATGTCCTATATTTAAATAAGCAAAGCTATTGAAATTGAAGCACATTTCTTATTTGAAGTATCTGGGTACTACAACTGTTAAATGTCTCTCACATATTCAGTATGTGGAATTTATACCCACACTTGTTTGTATATGTATTTGTAAGCTATTGGTTAGAAGAAGTGAGAATTTGGATTATTTCAGAACGCAGCTATTACAGTTTTCCATAGCTGATTGATTTTAAAAGTTTTTAAACTCAAACTTTCATTGGTAGAATATCTGGAAGGCATGTTCGTAATGTAATGGGATTTGTTTTTACATGTGGCTTGTAGGATCTCTCCTGCTTTTTAAATGCTCTATTTTGCCAGTTCCCAGAGGGAACTACCTGAGGTCCTAGAGGTACTATAAGCATTTTAGTAAACATCCTTACAGACTTTTTCTCATGTACATATAAATATACATCATCCCAAGTCGAATTTGATAGGCCTTCTTGACAGTAGCCATATAGATAAGTAGAAGTTTTCATCGGTTTAGTAGCCAAACTGAAATCTCAATGTAGGTATCTAAGTTAAATATGGCTAGCAATGAAGTTTTCTGAAAGTCATTTCGTTATATGCACCCTAGAAGAATTAGCTTTATATTCCCTTATGAGTATCTCTAAACATATGTAAAAATATAGCAAATAATATTCTTTCCATTAGTCTAGTTCAACAAAGTCTGACTCAGAAACACTAAAGAAAGGGCAAGTAGGTCTAATACCAACTAAGAAGATAATTATTTCTGAAATACATTTAGTTGAAGATTATTTCTTTCTTAAGACGTTACTGTTGTTATGATACACAAATCAAAGAACATATGGGATTTTCAAAAAGTATTAAGTGCATGTTGCCTTTTTATAAAAATAAGATGAATGAGGAGATTAGTGGAGCCTGGAACTGCAATCTTGGAAAATAAATTTACTGTATGTCTTTGATGAGTGTGTGACATGAGGACTGAATAGAAATAGAATTGCTTGTTAGAAAAAGGAACTAATTTTGTATCTGTTACAAATTATATTTGTATTTCTTCTCTAATTATAAATTATCATGATTATTTTTATTTAGGAAATACCAAAAAATCATAAAGAACAAATCTAAACTTATAGAATCCTATCATCCAAGAATGGCCATTAATGACTGTTTGATAGATTTTATTACAGTTTTTTTCTATCCATTTATCTTTCTTGTTCACTTTTTCTTCTTTCCTAACAAATTGAAGTAATGCCATGAATTGTTTCATGCTTTGCTTTATGTAGCCTAACAGCATGAGCATTTTTCTTATCTTTATTGCCCAAACATAATTTTAATGTATATTAAATAGTTGATCATTTGAATGAGCTATACTTTATATACTTTGTATTTCTCAAAATAATTTCTCCAAGTTTGGGGACATGTAGATTATTCTAATTTTTGAACATAAGGAACTGACTGATAAATATAATTATACATAAACCATAGACCACATCTCTCATGATGTTGGTATAGATTCCTAGAAGTAGAGTTGCTGTGTCGAAAGTAAAAAGATTTATTTTTATCTTTAATAGGATTTTCATTATTTAAAAAAAATAAAAAAATAAAAACAAGAAACGAGTCCAGGCGTGGTGGCTCATGACTGTCATCTCAACACTTTGGGAGGCTGAGGCAGGAGATCATCTGAGCCCAGGAGTTTGAGAACAGCCTGGGCAACATGGCAAGGCTTTATTTCTACAAAAAACAGAAAAATTTTCCAGGCTTGGTGGTGCATGCCTGTTGTCGCAGCTACTCAGGAGGCTGAGGTAGGAGGATCACCTGAGCCTGGAGGATTCAGGCTACAAAGTCATTCTGTCACCCCACTGCACTTCAGCCTGGGTGACAGAATGAGACCTTGTTGTGTGTGTGTGTGTGTGTGTGTGTGTGTGTGTGTGTGTGTGTGTGTGTAGTTGCCCATTAAAACAAAACAGAAAGTTGTTCCATTTTGCCATCTCACCTCCTGGAAGTACCTACCTAATACTGCAAACATTTGTTGAGTGCAGTGGCTCATGTCTGTAATCCAGCACTTAGGGAGGCTGAGGTGGGCAGACTGCTTGAGCCTAGGAGTTTGAGACCAGGATGGGCAACATAGTGAGTCCTGTCTCTACAAAAATAAAATAAAATGCCCAGGTGTGGTGGCATGCACCTGTGGTCCCAGCTACTTGAGAGGCTGAGGCAGAAGAACTGCTTGAGCCAGGCAATTGAGGCTATAGTGAGCCATCATCACACCACTGCCCTCTGGCATGCACAGCAGAGCAAAAACCCATCTCAAACAAAAAACCAGATATCTTATAATACAAGTACACACACCTCTTGTGTATTTTCAATAATATATTTACATTTATTTCAAGACCTTTGATATATATTGCTTAATTTTTTCTCCAAAGGATTGTATCAATTTGTACTCCCACAAACAGTGAATGAAAACCTACTTGCCTCAAGCCCCTTTTTCCTTCTATACATTTCACCCTCAGCATTCTTTATAACCTGGGATTAATGGAAGAGTGTGGGTTTAGAGTGGGCTGGAGATGGGACATGCTGAGATATGTCATGTTGATAATTCCAGGAGGATTGAAAAGGAAATCTCTTTAAAAATCAGCAAATACAAGAGGCAGGAACTCAGTATTTAAGTGTAAGGGCTTCAAAGTCAAGCATTTATTTATTCAACAAGTATTCACAGATGAGTATGGTGAATATGGTGGCAGGAACTGTGTATGCTAGGTTACCATGTTAACAGTGATGGACAAAATAAACATAGTTCTTGGCTTCTTGAAATGCAATGTGTTAGTCAAAAGTAAATAAATATGGAATAAATGAACAAATATGGGACAAAATATAATTGGATTTTATTCAGAAAATATTCAAGATGGGACCAAACTTAGATTGGGGCATCAAGGAAGGATTCTCTGAGGAGTGAGATTTGAGCTGAGTCCAATATGTTGAGTTAAGATGGCACAGTAGTAGAATAGAGTGACAGGCATTCCATGCAACATCTCCAAGGATGGGAAAGGCTTAGCACATTTCAGGAACCAAAAGATCAGTGTGGCTAGAGTGTAGTGAACAAATGGCATAGTGGAGTGCACTGTAATTAGAGAGGTAGACAGGGAGCCATTCTTTTACCAAGTTTTCATTTTTACCACCAAAATGAATTGCAAACATTTCTCCAGGGCACTACTCTGTCCAAGCCACCATCAACTTTGCCCTGGACCCACCTTGCTTCCACTCTAGCCCTCCTCCAGTCCAGTGTTTGTACAGAGCTAATTTTTTAAAAACATTGGTCCTATTTATTATACCATGTCCCTGCCTAAAACTCTTCAAAGGATCTCATTACACATTAAGTAAAATTTCATGATCTGTTCCTCAGGACAGTGAAAAGATTATATCCTAGTTGTTCTACTTTGTGTGTGTGTGTGTGTTAAGCAAGTTACTTAATTTGTAAAAATTCACTTTCCTTTGTAATAGGAATAATAATCTAAATAACAGTGTTTCGAAGATTAAGTGAAATTCGTGTTAAACGTTTAGCATAATTCTTGAATATCAATCATATAATAAGCATTAGCTGACATTTTTATAATCACTAAGAAAATAACCAGGCTTTCTGTTGTAATTTTTCCAGGTGAAGTTTGAATTAGTTAAAATTGTAGAAAGCTTACTATGAAGCCCCTTCACTTTAAACTTATTTGGCATTCTAATAACTCCATCTTACAATCACTGGATTCTAACACAATGCCAATTCTGCTTTTATTTTTTATTAAGAAAATGAAGGACATGTATTACGGGACCAGAATGAAAAAAATATTTTTTTTCTGAGTACTTTCCACATGGACCTTTTAGGCTCTGAGAAATCTTTTTTTCTACTCAATGAACTTTGATTTCTTCTTATCTTAAATAATGCCATCTACACTTTATTCATTATACCAAGGGTGAGCAAATGATGGACATGACCTACTACTTGTTTTCGTAAATAAAGATTTATAGGAACACAGCTGTCATGCCACCAAACTCACTCTTAAGACTTTTTTCCTTCTTTTCTTTGAGGAAATAATACCATGTTATCCCAGCACTTCAGGAGGCCAAAGCGGGAAGATCACAAGGTCAGGAGTTCAAGACCAGCCTGACCAACATGGTCTCTACTAAAAATACAAAAATTAGCTGGGTGTGGTGGCATGTGCATGTAATCCCAGATACTCAGGAAGCTGAGGCAGGAGAATCACTTGAACCTGGAAGGCAGAGGTTGCAGTGAGCAGAGATCACACCATTGCACTCCAGCCTGGGCAACAGAGTGAGACTCTCTCAAAAAAAAAAAAACAAACAACAACAACAAAAAACATAAGAGAGACTGGGTAGGGCCACATGGCAAGGAACTGAGGGTGACCTGTAGGGGCTGCGGGAGAACAACAGCCAGCAAGAAATTGAGGCCCTTAGCCTTGTAGCCCCAAGGAAATAAATTCTGCAAGCAACCTTGAATTAGCCTGGAAATGGATTTCTTTTTTTTTTTTTTTTTTTTAACCCTGTTAAGCTTCTAGAAGAGAACACAGTCCAACTGACTGTTTTATTGCAGCCTTGTGAGATTCTAAACAAAGGGCCTGTAAATCTGTTTTAGTTCTTTGTAAATTCTGGATATCAGCCCTTTGTCAGATGGGTAGATTGCAAAAAGTTTTTCCCATTCTGTTGGTTGCCGATTCACTCTAATGACTGTTTCTTTTGCCGTGCAGAAGCTGTGGAGTTTGATTAGGTCCCATTTGTCTATTTTGGCTTTTGTTGCCAATGCTTTCAGTGTTTTGGTCATGAAGCTCTTGCCTACGCCTATGTCCTGAATGGTTTTGCCTAGATTTTCTTCTAGGGTTTTTATGGTGTTAGGTCTTATGTTTAAGTCTTTAATCCATCTGGAGTTAATTTTAGTGTAAGGTGTCAGGAAGAGGTCCAGTTTCTGCTTTCTGCACATGGCTAGCCAGTTTTCACAACACCGTTTATTAAACAGGGAATCCTTTCCCCATTGCTTGTTTTTGTCAGGTTTGTCAAAGATCAGATGGTTGTAGATGTGTGGTGTTGCCTCCGAGGAGCCCATTCAAAAGTGAGCGAATGATATGAACAGACACTTTACAAAAGAAGACATACATGAGGCCAACGAACATGAAAAAATGCTCATCATCACGGGTCATTAGAGAAATGCAAATCAAAGCTACATTGAGATACCATCTCACGCCAGTTAGAATGGCAGTCATTTAAAAATCTGGAGACAACAGATGCTGGAGAGGATGTGAAGAAATAGGAACACTTTTACACTGTTGGTGGGAGTGTTAATTAGTTCAACCATTGTGGAAGACAGTGTGGTGATCCCTCAAGGACCTAGACATAGAAATTCCATTTGACCCAGCAATCCCATTACTGGGTATATATCCAAAGGATTATAAATCGTTCTCCTATAAGGACACATGCACACGACTGTTCATTGCAGCACTGTTTACAATAGCAAAGACCTGGAACCAACCCAAATGCCCATCAATGATAGACTGGACAGGGAAAATGTGGCACATATACACCATGGAAGGTTATGCAGCCATCAAAAGTGATGAGTTCATGTCCTTTGTAGGGACATGGATGAACCTGGAAACCATCATTCTCAGCAAACTGCCACAAGAACAGAAAATCAAACACCGCATGTTCTCACTCATAGGCTCATAGGTGGGTGTTGAACAGTGAGAACACACGGGCACAGGGAGGGGAGCATCACACACTGGGGTCTGTTGGGGGAAATAGGGGAGGGACAGTGGACGGTGGGGAGTTGGGGAGAGATAGCATGGGGAGAAATGCCAGATATAGGTGAAGGGGAGGAAGGCAGCAAATTATGCTGCCATGTGTGTACCTATGCAACAATCTTGCATGTTCTTCACATGTACCCCAAAACCTAAAATGCAATTTAAAAATAATAATTAAAAAATAAAAATAAATAAAGGGCCCAACTCAACTATGCTTGAACTCTACTCATGATAATTCTGAGATAACTGTGTTGTTTTAAACCTCTAACTTTGTAGTGATTTGTTATGCTGCAATAGATAACTAAAACATCCATACAAATTTGTTTACATGTAGTCTGTAGCTGACTTTGACAAACAACAGTGTTAAGTAATTGCAGCAGAGACCATATGGCCCACAAAACCTAAAACCTAGCCCTTTACAGAAAAAAAAAGCATGCAGATCCTTGCTTTATACTGTGCTTCCTAAACTGGAGCATCCCTAGAGGAATAAAGTAGTTGGTAGGGAACACAAAAAGTCATAGGATGGACGTTGTATATATTTTGACAGCATCATTTCTAGTTTTTGTCAGGCATCTAACAAGAAATTACATTTTCCATCCTCTTTTGCAGCTATTGCAACCATGGAATTAAGTGTTACTAATGAATTTTGAGTGGAAATGATCATTCATCTCCTCTTGTCTTCACTGAAACCCAGATTTGAGCTGAGTCAGCTTTGAGCAGACAAGAATGCTAATGCTTTATGAGGTAGGGAGCAACAATATAGAAGGAACCTGGGTCCCTGAATATCCGTTTAAAGCACAACTGTCTACATACCCTTGACAAATAAAACATCTTGTTTGAGCAACTATATTTGGGGTCAGTTTAGGCTATCCACAGTAGTTTTGCCTGTAGCCTAACTAATATGATGTGGTGATGTGTGCCTGTAATCCCAGCTACTCAGGAGGCTGAGGCAGGAGCATCACAGGAACGTGGCAGATGGGGCTTGCAGTGAGCCAAGATGCCGCCCTCGCCCTCAAGCCTGGGCGACAGTGCAATACTCCATCTCAGATAAAAACAACAAAAAATCAAAAACACTGTACATTCTACCCAAAATTTCAAAGGAAAAGCCAGTAATAACATTTTTTTAAAATCTGTAATGAATATAGACTTGCTGTGAGGCAAGGAGTGCAATGATTTCTCAAGATCTTTCCTCATCTATCCTTCCTTCTGAGGTTTCTAAGTTTCCTTCATGCATTACTTCTAGTCTACATTTCAAATTCTTTCTACAGTTTCAACCAGGATACACAAGGAAACCAAAAAGCTGTTCCCCAAAAAAAAAGGCTGCTTTAACACATCAACCTTGGAAGCTCCAGCATTCCTCTCCATCCCAAGAATGTGGTTATGGTTTGGCAGAGAAGCGCCATAATTTCCAGCTGATCACAGAAGATGTGACCTGTGTATTCCAGACCATGTGCTCTACTTTGCAGTCCAGCTTCTCACTCTCTTCTGTGCTGATGCAAGTAATTCTGTGAACATTGAGGTGCTTTAGAAACACTGACTGAATGAATGAACGGAGTACGTAAATAGTTTTTCTCTGCCTTTGCCCCTCTCCATTTATTTGCACAGTAGCATCTAAATTCTTAAAGTAATTGCAAGCTTAAAGTTGTGCAAGAGTAGTTTTTAAATTGCTTTAGCCAAATACACTGGAATTCTATTAGGGAATTTCTTCTAAGGAGTATCTCCTTTTATTCATCATCCAAGAGATAAACATGAGAATAAAAGCCTTAGGACCAGCTAGAGATCCAGATTTCTGCCCTCAAAAAGGCTAGAGCAGGTTCTCCCATTGCTGTGAAGAGATTTATGGTAGTCATGAAGTTGACCTACACATGATTCTGGGTACTGATGCTGCAAAGGCTGAAAACAGTTACATTCCTAGCAATTTCAGAGGTGATTTATGTGACGGGGTCAAATTAAGTGCTCCAGAGAGGCATCAACAACATTCTTATATTGAAATATGTGTTCAGTATGTATGGATTTTCTGAGCTCATTACCCAGAAGTTTTTAATTTCCTGCTGAAAAGAGTGTCTTGATTAAAGACACACACACACACACACACACACTCCTGTACATACTGCCTACAAACAGGCTTTCCTCACTGATATGGGACAATTCTGACAAAGTTTTTTTAAAAGTCTCCCTTCACATGGCACAGATTGTTCCAACTTATCACAAACGTACCAGCTGGACAAAAATCTGAAGAAGTTGACATAGATAGCACAGAATGCAGGCAAGTTAAAGAGAGCCACACAGAAAGCTGTTCAGTAACGGTTTAGTTTAATTTTAGTTTGAAATTTCTCTGTGCAACTAAGATTGTGCCCTTAAACGCAGAGCCCAATGTGAGGGATCAGTTTCTTATGATAGAGTCATGATGTATAACATCTAACATCTAGAGTGCCCTGTGAATCCTTGGAACTCAAGGTCCTCTTTGTCAGAGTTTTGGTTCTTACTGAAAAGTATGTTCTTTCCTTATGTGATCCAAAGTAACTAGAGTAGTAAAAAGAAAGTCAGTTAATTTGGATGCATTGACTTTCCAGACTTGCACGTTACCCAGTGCAGGCATTTCTCACACAGCAGGCTTGGAGAACTCTGGAGGTGGACACCTTTGCTAGATACCGCTATTAACCTCCTTCATATGTTTGGGTCAGTGATCTTGTAAAGTTCTGCTTGGCAGCCCGCATGTGTTGATAGGTGCCCTAAACTGATGGACCAGTAGAGTGTGGCCACCATCTGTGAAGTTATTTCTTCAGGCACTCAATAAGCGTTTACCCAAATGTACTGATTTTACAGTGCTGCGGTTCTGTGCTGGTTCCCAGGAAGCACCACTCCTATCTCTGATCTTTCAGGATCATTTTCCTTAAGTTAATGTCATTCCCATAAACACATTTCTACTCTTTGATCCCTTTTCTTCAGTTTATACTTTCTTTTAAATCTGTAGCCTTTGAAAACTCTTTTAATTAATGTTTGTATTTAGCTCTACAGTCTATGTAAGGAGATCTAGGGTTACAAGAGTCTGCTTGAAAAAATAGAGCTACAACAGATCGGATTTTCTTTCCATAGGATTGTATTTTTTGAAACGTTAAAAATTCTCCTATAGTTAAATATTTAAACCTTATTTCATCATTTTTCTAAGGGTTTTTACTTTAGGGTTTACTGAAGGAAGCCAAATCAATTTCATAAACTTCTCTATGTAGGATTTCAAATAGAACATTTTTATGGAGAGGGAGTGAATATGTTATGGGAGAAGAAATGCTTCTGCTACTCTGTCTACTTCCCTATTGGCCCTCTTTCTGGTTCTCCCACATCCTTTAGGGAAGAATGGTTTGCCATTCTGTTAGGTCAGTTAAAGTATTGGTTGACCATGTTTACCGATGGTCAGATCGACTGTGAAAAGACCACGCCCATGGATGGTGCTCCTCTTGGATTTCTTGCTTCTACTCCATGGGTTGGAATAGAGATAGTTCAAATGTTGAGGAGAAGCTGAGATGTGTGGGGAAGAGGGCCTGGTAGGGAGGGAGTGTCTTTCTTAGGCCTTAAGAATGAACTATATGCTCTCACCCAACCTTACCAAGCTCTGAAAAGTAATAATTGTCATTTTGTTTCCCAGTTGCTATCAGTCTTTCTGCGTGTAGCTCTTTTGGAAATGTCAACATGAGGAGTGAATGTCAGGATAAGATTTGGCCATTTGGAAGTTCTCTAGTCAGGTTCCATTAATGCAATCACAATTTCAGCCTCTGTCCTTTATAGGTCTTCTTAGCAAATGTGGCTTATTTCCAGTAGAAACATGTAGAGAGCCATAGACAAAAATATCAAAAATATTATTCATACCTTTCAACTCTCAAGTGGGCCTCGAGTAAGAGAAGAAGGCTTTGAAATCAGTGACTCTGACTCCCAAATAAGACCAACTTGACACTTCTAACCCTCCATTATAAATGAGCAAAATGTTCATCTCCCTGAAAGCAGAGGGAAGTCATTGCTGGGTCAATTTCAAAGGCTCATTGGTTACCCACCTGCCGCAATGGACCATTGAGAGTCTCTGCTCCCAATTCCTGGCATGGTGGAAATTGACCTCACATTCACCTTCCTCTGTACTTCTGAGAACTTGAACTTCAGCCTTACCCTCTAGCTCCCTAGGAAAATGAAGGTGTGGAATATGCCCTTAGTAGACTCGCTTGATTCTGCCTTTTGGCTGTTGGCTGCGTTTGTAGAAGGTAAAGAACAATAGAAAACATTGCTCCTCCCTTTCCAAACTAAACATTTACAATGCAACATAGCTAAGTAGAAAACCAATAAAAAGAGAGGATGAGATATTAACTGGTAGCTCAAGTTACCCTTCTGTGCTCCAGTAACGTGTCCAAGTGGCTTCAGGGCTATCTTTTTGCCTCCTTTTCTAAACATATTTGGTCATCTGCAAGTTGGACTGATTTGCATCATATGAAACCCATGAGATGTGCTGGAGGCATGGGAATGAATGAATGAAAGGCTTCTTCCATATGTTATTTTCACCCTGAAGTATTTAACCCATCCCAGTGTGTATCAAAAGCAGAAAAAACTGTTTCTGCAATTCCAACTTGTTTCTGCCTTAGACAATTAATTACCACCATACCTGAATCTATACGTCTTTTTTTTTCTGAACTTCATCCACAAAATGTCTTATAGGCAGTACAAACAAAAGTTTTAATTAGAATAGTGATGTTTAGCTTTAAAGAACATGCAACGTTTCAGTTCCCTGCAGGGGGCTCTGAAGTGTCCCAGGATGTGTTTCAGAGCAATTAAGCTTGTTTGCCTTTCTGCTTCTCCTTCCTGACCACTGTTGTGGGGGCAGAGAGCCAGATGGCAGGAGGTTCCTTTCCCAAACCAATTAGCATGTCCCCATATTTTGCCCTCTCCATCCACAGCTTGTTCTCAGCTCTCTCCCTGCATGAATCAACAGCAGTCCCAGGACAGGGAGACACCATCAGGAACTTGCCCCTCACACAGAGACTCAGGATCTCAGAGAGCAGTGCCCAAGATGCCCAGAGAGAACCCTGGTATTTTCTACTGTGAGTTTCATGCTGCAAATACACAATAAACAAATCAACAGTTATTTTGCATATATACCTAGGTTTCTTCATTTATTTGAAAAGAAAAAGGAGGAATGAAGAAAAATGGACAGAGGCAGGTGAGTGTGTGTGTGTGTGTGTGTGTGTGTGAGAGAGAGAGAGAGAGAGAGAGAGAGAGAGAGAGGAAAAACATTATATTTAAAGAACAATTGTTTTTGATAGCCTTATGATTTCATGTTCAACATGTTCAAATAGGATGCTGAGCATGGCCTTGGTCAGGTAACTCTATTTGCTTAGTCATTTATTCATTATACATTTGTTTACCCACTAACTAATAGGCCCGTCAAATGAGATTACTTCTGGAGTGCTCTAGTTCTGCTTGCATATCAGGATCTACAATAACAACATTGCCCCATGTCCTCAGGTAGCAGTTGATCAGAGGACAAAAGGCTCTTCTTACTGACTCCACCAGCAGCATTCTGGTAAGATGAAAAATGGGGAAAGATTAGCATGGACCACCCTTGAGAGGCTCTGGTTGGTCATGATTGAGTAGACACAGCACTACCTTCATGAGACTAGTCATCAAGAAATAAATTTTTTAAACCGTAGTTCTGATAACAAAGACAAACCTATTTGTTTTGTTTGAATAAGTATGCTAGCTACTAGGGATTCAAAATAAGACAGGGGCTCATCCCTTTGGCCTTAATTCTAGGCTAAATATTATTCAGCTTGATGGTAAGTGTAATACTGAATACAATTACCACAGCAATGACCCATTGGAAACGTGTAGCACTTTATAATTTATAAAGTCCTTTCATATGCTTGTTCTTGTTTGATCCTTGCACTATTCTTTAGTTAATTGGACAAGTTTTATTTCCATTTCCTAAATGAAGGAACTAAAACTAAGACACCTAAGTTACTTGCCTAAGACTACACAGCTGAACTCAGACTAGAACTCAGAATTGCTGACCCCTAGTTTAAGGCTCTTTTGATACTTCATCATGCCAATTATCAATTTTTGCCTCTCCAAATTTTCCCTTGAATACTTGCTCTGCGGTAATGGTTGGAATCCCTTTAAGCTCTCCTCCTTTATGTGAGCATCATATTAAGCTTTCTCAGTAGAGGGTGCTAGAGGGACAATCAGGAGGACAGAACTTCTCTTGTAGGCTCTAGCAGCTGCACTGTTGGTCACTGGTATGAGTGTGGGTGCATCTGTAGCGTTGTTCCCCAGCCAGAGCACACAGTCCATTGGTAAGCTTGCAGCCCTGGCCTGGCCTAGTGATCACCTTCTTGTAGCCCTCCCAACACAGACATGGGAAACTCTAGCCCTCTTGCCCAGAGCATTACCTCCAGCCCCTCTGCATGCCTACTCACCTGCTCACCAATTGTGATTCACTTGTACCCTGCCCCTTATATTTGCCCTCATGAGTGCCAAGCCTTCTACCCAACAGTCATATTCTCAGTGTATCTGTGCATACCTGATCACTGGCTGTGGCTCACCTACTTCCTAGAGAGTAGTTTTCTTCCTGCTCAGTGCCTGTAAACCACCTCTGCATGAACAAGCCAGCAAACCTCTCTTCCATCCACTGAACTGTAGTTAGACCTTCTGCAACTAGATATGAACCTGAGCCTTGAAGAGACCCCCTTCCAATTTCATCCTTCCTTGACCACTCTCCCTCAGCCCTATGGAACATTATAAAATTCTCTTACATCTTATAGTAACTGTTTTATTATAGCTTAATCATTTTTTTTTTCTTCAGACAGGGTCTCACTCTGTTGCCCAGGCTGGAGTGCAATGGTGGGATCTCAGCTTACTGCAACCTCTGCCTCCCAGGTTCAAGTGATTCTCCTGCCTCAGCCTCCCGAGTAGTTGGGATTACAAGTGCATGGCACTGTGCCTGGGTAATTTTTGTATTTTTAGTAGAGACAGGTTTCACGTGTTGACTAGGCTGGTCTTGAGCTCCTGATCTCAGGTGATTCACCCGCTTCAGCCTCCCAAAGTACTAGGATTACAGTGAGAGCCGCTGCACCCAGCCAGCTTAACCATTCTTTATATTATGCTTCCCTTATTTAAATCACTGTTTGGTTCCTGTCTCCTGATCGGACCCCAGTTGATGCAATCACTAAATGTTAGTGTAAAGTCAGAGACAAGGTAAAGTTTCTTATGGGCAGGGACTTTGTCATATATCTCAGATCGCTACAAGCACCTTCCTATTTTGATGCCTGACACATAGAAAGTCTTGAGTAAGTTCTGATTAATTGGGCACAATTTCAGTTAACTTTAATACCCCTATTTGTTGAGATGTAATAACAGTCTAATGAGAGGACCAGCATTCTAAGAGGAAAGAGTCAAAGTTTTGTTCATGTATGTGATCCTTTATTTGTTCAGTAATGTTGATCAGTTCTGACTGGGATAAGCAGCATTAACTCTCAAAAGCAGTTCAAATAGCAGAATTGGCCCCAACTGGGATGCCTAGTGAATGACTGCTGTTACAGGACAAGCTAAGGGAACATTCAGAAGGAAAGAATGAAAACAACACAGAAAGACCCAGAAAGACCCTGAGAAATGCAAAGTGCTCTAACCAACTTCTGAGGCTCAGAGGGGACAAATGACCTGTCCCATGTTATATAGCTTTCGTCTTGGCAGAGCCAGGAGTAGAAAGTCCATCCTAAAATCCTTAGTCTTATAGTCCTATAATCCCCTTGACATTACATTGCATTGCTTCTCCAAGTGGGGTAGGAAGGGGTGGTAATACAAACTGCCATTTCAGGAAATGGCTAAAAAAAAATACCTTAAAACATGATTATCCCTTACCTAGTAGTTCTAAAGGAGTCCATTTTGGGGATCCAAGAAATTCCCCTGCCAATGCTTTTACCTTTTGGAAAACAACTAGCAGTCTGTCAAATACGCTGAATTTGGGATTTCATGCTCCTCAAGGTAATCAGTAACCTATTAAACCACAGTATCACAGGCTTTGTTGGCAAAGCAAAATGTTCCGTGACCTACCCCCTCAAAGTATTCTTCATTTCTCTGATATAGTCTCACACCCATATGTAAAGCCTTTCTATCACTCCTTTCCAACATCTGTAGCTTAATTATGCTAATGAACTTCGTTTATCATGTTGGTTTACTTATCAAGACATTTTGCTGTTTCTGGTCAGATGTTTTCCCAGAGAGCCAAGGCATGGAATCCTTTATTAAGTGGGGAAGAGGCAACAGAATTTGTTCCACGTATTCCTCTGAAGTATCCCCAAAAGCATGACTTCTAGCCTGAATCCTACAATGAATGTATGGGCATATGTGACACACTATGTTTCATTAATTTTTCATCAACAGATGGGTCACATATGAGCCAAAGATGAATGTAAATGTAGCAAGGTCTATATGAGCTAAGCCAAACCATGTTTAGAATGTCTTTGTTGGCTGTCATTGGAAGGAGTGCATGCTGATTAACTGATTTGAGATGTGCATAAACCTCTGTGCTGGGAAGCAAGGGACACGCAGGTCCAGAGAAAAGTGTCTTAGGAGAGGCCAGATGCTCTGTAAGGAGTTCCAGTGAAATAAGAGCTACATTTTGCAGACTACACCTAGCTGAAGATATCTAATTGGGAGTTACAGGTCCATGGAAAATAAAATTTCCCTCACTGGGGAATTTGCTACAGTGAGGATGACTCTATTAAATCAGTGAAGAAGCAAACTTTCAGGACTTGGAAATGCTTGCTTAGGCTATGCACTTTGTAGGCTGGGCTTGCCCTAAGAACCAGTCCTGAGATGGTTTCTGTCCTGATGATTTTCAACAAAGCCACAATTTTTTTCCTCTCTTCTTCCTTGTCTCTCGTTCCTTGCACATGTACTGTTCTAGAGGTCTAAGGTTTTCTCCAGGAATACTCTTCTTTTACTTTTGTCTCATTCATTCAAGAGACACTGCTAAACTCAGAATACAGCAGCCCTTCATGCTACTTCTTTTTTGTTTTTTTGATTGGACAATACTTCATTCCATAAAATGGAATCAGTGTTTCTGAGACTTCCATTTTAGCCAAAACCTTGCCATTGTCTCTTAACAACCAATATAGGATTTTGTAACAGAGACATTCAAAATAGTAGACTTCAAGACCTTGGATGTTATTGAGTTTGAGAGAAAAGCAGTCCCAGGGCTCAGGCTTTAGAATGGCTTAGCTTGCTCCATTGCAGTGCATTATCCTGGATGTTAAAATCCAGCTGTCTATCTGAAAACTAAATGTGAAAATCTGGGATTTAGTCAACTTTGCTGAGATTTAATTTACATACAATAAAATGAATCATTTTAACTGTGCAATTCAATAAGTTTTGAAAAATGTTTACTCAAATTCATGTAACTACCATTGAAGCTGAGAAAGAACACTCCCACCATCTCAAAAGATCCTGTGTGTTTCTTTGTAGTAAGACTCCTCTACCCCATCCCCAGACAACAGCTGATGTGCTTTCTGTCATTGCACATATACATTAGCTTTGGATGTCCTAGAATTTCATGTTAATGGGAAGCATCCAGTATGTACTGTTTTGTGTCTGGCTTCTTTAGTTCAGCATATTTTTGAAATTTATCTACTTTGTTGTGTGTATCAAAAGTGTGTTCCTTTTTATTGCCAAATAATGTTTTGCTGTAAGAATATACTACAAAATATTTGTCTGTTTATCTTAATGGATTTTTGGATTCATTCCAGTTTAGGACTATTATGAATAAAGCTGCTATGAAAATTTGTGTCTGTCTTTTGGAAGACACATATTTTCAGTTCTCTTGTGGAAATGCCTAGGAGAAGAGTAAGTTGTATGGAAAGTGTTTGTTTAACTCTGTAAGAAACTGCTGAACTGTTTTCCAAAATAATTGTACCATGTACATTCCTACCATGCTTTTATGTGGGTTGTTAGTGATCCATATCTTCACCAACACTTGGTATTGTGAGTCTTTCTAATTTAGCTTTTCTAGAAGATTTTGTTTTAATTTGCATTTCCACAATGACTAATGATATTTAACAATTTTTCATATGTTTAATGATCATTCCTATATCTTCTTTTAAGAATTGTCTTTTCAAATATTTTGCTAATTTTAAAAACTGTCTATTGTCTTATTGTTGCTCTATAAGAATTATTTATATTATAGGGAAACAACTCTTTTGTGAAATATATTTATTGCAATATTTTCTCTATGTCAATGCCTTGTCTTCAAAAGGCAGAGTGCTTTATTTTTTAAAATGTATGCTCATTGATTTTTCTTTTATTATTTGTGCTTTATGTGTCCTAAAATATATTTGCATTTTCCAATGTCACAAATGTTTAAGTTTTATAATTTGATTTTTTTTTCTTTCTAAAATTATTTTTTACCTTTTTTATTGAGGTAAAACATACATGTAAGATTTACCATATTTACCACATTTAAGTGTAGAGTTCAGTGCTGATAAATACATTAATATTCTTTTCATTTCCCTTTATCTTCCCAACCCTCCTACTCTTCCTAGTAACCGGGAACTACCATCCCACTCTCTATCTTCATCAGATACCCTTTTTTAGCTCCCACATATGAGTGAGAACATGCAGTATTTCTCTCTATGTGCCTGGGTTATTTCAGTTAACATAATGGCCTCCAGTTCCATCTATGTTGTTGTAAATGATAGGATTTCATTCTTTTTCTGAGACAGGGTCTTGCTCTGTTGCCCAGGATAGAGTGCAGTGGCACAATCATGGCTCACTGCACCCCTGACCTCTCAGGCTCAAGGAATTTTCCCTTCTCAGACTCCCAATTAGCTAGGACTACAGGCATGAGCCACTATGCCTGTCTAATTTTTGAAAATTTCTTATAGATCCATTGTCTCATTATGTTGCCCAGGCTGCTGTCAAGCTCCTGGACTTCAGTGATTCTCAAGCCTTGGCCTCCCAAATTGCTGGGATTACATGCATGACCCACTGCACCTGACCAGAATTTTATTATTTTTTTTAATGGATGAATGATATTCCATTGTGAATGTATGCCACTTCTTTTATTTATTCATTCATTATGGAATTCTGGAACATAGTAGTTCTATTTTTAGGTTTTTGAGGAACCTTCATGCTGTTCCCCATAGTGGCTATACTATACTAATTTACATTCCCAGCAACAGCATGTAAGAGGGTCCCCATTTCTCCATATCCTTGGCAACATCTGTTATTGCCTGTCTTGTTGATACAAGCCATTTTAGCAGGTGAAATGATATCTCATTGTGGTTCTGATTTGCATTTCTCTGATGTTAGTGATGTTCAGCATTTTTTATATACTGGTTGGCTATTTGTATTTCTTGAGAAATGTCTGTTTAGATCTTTTGCCCATTTTTAGCTTTTTTTTGCTCTTGGAGTTACTTGAGCTCTTTATATATTCCAGTTATGAATCCCTTGTCAAAGGGATAGTCTAAAAATATTTTCGCACATTTTGTGGGTCATCTCTTCACTTTATCAATTGTTTTCTTTGCAGAAGCTTTTTAGCTTGATGAAATGTCATTTTTCTATTTTTGCTTTGGTTGCCTGTGCTTTTGAGGTCTTATGCAAAAAATCTTTGACTCAGATCAATATCCTGGAGCATTTCTCCTGTGTTTTCTGATTGTAGTTTCACAGTTTCAGGTCTTAGATTTACATCTTTATTCATTTTGATTTTATTTTTATGTATAGTGAGAGATAGGGGCTAGTTTGATTCTTCTGCACATAGTTACTCAGTTTTCTCAGCATCATTTATTGAAGAGACTGTCCTTTTCTTATTGTATGTTCTTGGCACTTTTGTCAGAGATGAGTTGGCTGTAGATGTATGGATATATATCTGGGCTGTCTATTCTGTTTCACTGGTCTATGTGTCTGTTTTTATGCCAATACCATGCCTTTTTGGTTATGATAGCTTTGTAGTACATTTTGATATCAGGTTGTATGATGCTTCCCTTCAGCTTTGTTCTCTTGCTCAGGATTGATTTGACTATTGGAGTCTTTTGTGGCTCCATATCAATTTTTGAATTTTTTTTTCTGTTTCTGTGAAAAATGTCATTGGTATTTTAATAGGTATTGTATAGAATCTGTAAATGGCTTTGGGTGGTACTGTCATTTTAACAATATGTATTCTTCCAATCCATGAACATAGAATATCTTTCCTTTTATTTGTGTCTTCTTCAATTTCTTTCATCAGAGTTTTATAATTTTCCTCATATAAATCTTTTACTTCTTTGGTTAAATTGACTTTTAGATATTTTCTATTTTTTGTAACTACTGTAAATGGGATTGCATTCTTTATTTCTTTTTCAGATTGTAAGCTGTGGCATATATAAATGCTACTGACTTTTTGCATATTGGTTTTGTATCTTGCAACTGTACTGAATTTGTTTTTCAGCTCTAGCAGTTTTCTAGTGGACTCTTTAGATTTTTCTGGGTATAAGATAATGTTATCTTTAAACAAGACTAATTTGATTTTTTTTTCCAATTTGAATGCCCTTTATTTCTTTCTCTTGCCTAATCAGTATGGCCAGGACTTCAAATATTATGTTGAATAACAGTGATGAGAATGAATGTCCTTGTCTTGCTCTAGTCCTTAGAGGAGAGGCCTTTAATTTTTCCCTGTTTGGTATGATGCTAGCCATGGGTTTGTCACATATGGCTTTTGTTATTTGAGGTATGTTCTTTCTGTACTCATTTTGATTAGGGTTTTTTAAATTATTAAATACTTTTTAAGCATCTATTAAAATAATTATATTATTTTTAATCTTGATTCTGTTAATGTGATGTATCATGTTTCTGGATTTGTGTATGCCGAATCATTCTTGCATCCCTGGAATTAATCACACTTTATAATGGCGAATAATCTTTTTAATGTGTTGTTGAATTTGGACTGCTAGTATTTCATTGAGAATTTTTACATATGTGTTTTTCAAATATATAAGCATGTAATCTTCATTTGTCATTGTGTCTTTGTCTGGTTTTCATAGAATGAGTTTGCAAGTATTCCCTTCTCTTCAGTTTTTCTTTTTTCAAAGACTTTAAGTAGAATTAGTATTGGTTCTTCTTTAAATGTTTGATAGAATTCCGCAACGAAGCTGTCAAGTCCTTGGCTTTTCTTTAATAAGAGACTTTTTACTGTGGCTTTGATCTTTTTACTTATTATTGGTTTACTAAGATTTTCTATTTTTTAATGGTTCCATCTTGGTAGTTTGTATGTGTCCAGTAGTTTATCCACCTTCTAGGTTTTCCAATTTGTTGGCATATAGTTGTTCATAATAGTTTCAAATGATTCTTTTTCTTTTTTTTCTTTTTAACAGAATTTTACTTGCCACCCAGGCTGGAGTGCAGTGGCTCAATCTCGGCTCACTGCAGCCTCCACCTCCTGGGTTCAAGTGATTCTCTTGCCTCAGCGTCACAAGTAGCTGGGACTACAGGTGTCCACCACCACACCCAGCTAATTTTTTTGTGTTTTTAATAGAGATGAGTTTCACCATGTTGACCAGGCTGGTCTCGAACACCTGACCTAAGGTGATCTGCCCGCCTTGGGCTCCTAAAGTGCTGGGGATTATAGGAGTGAGCCACATGATTGACCTTCTTTGTATTTCTGAACCCTCAGCTGTTATGTCTCCTTTTTAGTTTATGATTTTATTTATTTGGATCTTCTCTCATTTTTTTCTTAGTCTAGGTAAAGTTTGTCTATTCTGTTTATCTTTTTAAAAACATATCTTTTTTATTTTTTTTATCTTCTGTATTTTTTAGTCTCTATTTCTGCTCTGATCTTTATTATTTCTTTTTTTCTACTAATATTGAATGTGGTTTGTTTTTACTTTTCTAGTTTCTGAAGATTGTCATGATGTTTATTGAAGTTTTTCTGCCTTGTTTTTGTTTTTGTTTACCCAAACTGGAGTGCAGTGGCATGATCACAGCTTACTGAAGCCTCAACTTCCTGGGCTCAGATGATTCTCCCACTTCAGCCTCCTGAGTAGCTGGGACTACGGTGTGCCCTACCATACCCAGGTAATTTTTTGTATTTTTTGTAGATACGGAGTTTCACCATGTTTCCCAGGCTGGTCTCAAATTTTTGAGCTCAAGTGATGCACCTGCCTTGGCCTCCCAAAGCACTGGGATTTACTCTCAAGGCATGAGCCACCATGCTTGGCCTCTTTCTGCTTTTATGACACAGCCATTGATCACTGTAAACTTCCCTCTTAGGACTGCTTTTGCTGGATTTCACAGATTTTGGTATTTTGTATTTCCATTTTCGTGCGTTTTAAGAAATTTTTTATTTTCTTCTTAATTTCTTTATTGATCCATTGGTAATTCAGGGGCATTTTGTTTAATTTACATCCATTCTCTGAGGTTCCTTTTGTTATTGATTTCCAGTTTCATTTCATTATGGTCTGAAAAGATTACTGATGTGGCTTCCTTATTTTTTAATGTGTTCAGACTTGTTTTATGACCTAAGATATAATCTATTTTGGAGAGTGTCCCATGTACTAATGAAAATAATGTGTATTCTACAGCAGTTGGGTGAAATGTTCTGTAAATGTCAGAGAGACCTATTAGATTTGGTGTGCAGTTTAATTCTGCTGGTTCATTGTTGATTTTCTGTCTGGATAATATGTCCATTACGGAGAGTGGGGTGTTAAAGTCCCCTACTATTATTGTATTGCAGTCTATCTCTCCTTTTAAATCTATTAATGTTTACTTTATACACTTGGGAGCTCTGATGTTGACTGCATAGCTATTTATAATTGTTATATCCTCTTGCTGCATTGATTCCTTTATCATTATGTGGTGACCTTCTTTATCTCTTTTTACAATCTTAGATTCATAGTCTCTTTTATCTGATGTAAGTATAGCTACTCCTGCTGTTTTTAGGTTTCCAATTGGATGAAATACTTTTTTCTACCCTTTCACTTTCAGTTTGTGTGGGTCTGTACAGTTGAGATGCATTTATTGAAGGTAGCATATAGTTGAGGCTAGTTGGTCAACTATATGCATTTATTGAAGGTAAAATATAGTTGAGGCTTATAGCGATGTTTATGAGACCAGGGCCTGCCACATCTATGGAAAGTTCTCTTTCCATAAGGCCTCTTAGATGTGGCAGGCCCTGGTCTCATAAACATCACTTCCTTCCAGTAAATGATTGGTTCTTGGCCTGCTCACCTTTATGGATGGGGAGAACAGAGAGCACTCATGGTGAATAGTTTGGATCATGTAGTCACCCAGTGCTCCCTGTTCAAAATCCATAAGATCCCAGTAAGGACTGAAAGGAGAAGGCCTTGCTTCAAAACCTTAATGGCCTCACCACAGCCTTGAGGTGATACTCCAAGCTTCTGCAAATACCAGAAGCTCTTTTGAAATCCACCAGGTCACTAGCACTGATGCAAAGGCCCAAGAGAGCCGTTTCTTGCCTTACCACCTACTCAAATATGAAATCTCACAGCTTTTTTTAAAAAAAGCACATGTCAAATGAACACTGAGTAGAAGAAAGACAGACAGAGAGAGGGATAGTGACTATCTTTATAAATGTATCTAGATTTTTGAAATCTATAAAAAAATTCTTTAACAAACACATAAATTGTGCCTTTTCATAAGTTAAAATTTTATTTTAGATCACACAGTAGGGTAGAAAATATTTGAGTACTTAGGTCAGCAAAAGGTCTTAATCAGATATTTGGTGAATAGGCCAAAGCAGCCACCCCATTGAAAACTATATTACCTCCAGAAACGAAACAAGTCCACCAAGTATTGTGCCCCTTCTATCTTGGAATGGGCATCAGATTCAGCAGCTTGTCTGGTATATATGTGACCACTGGTCAGGTTCTCATGTATTTAACTGAGGTGAAGCTCCCTATATTTTCATGATTATTGTGAATCGACGTCCTTATCTGGGGAAATACCAGGATTCATCATCTTCTGCCAGGAAGAGTAATGTCATGGACACACACACAGAGTGGGACTTTTAATAGACAAAATAAAGAAGAGAGGAAAGGAGCTCTCCCTCTCTCCTGAGAGAAAGACATCCAAAAGAGGAAGGGTGCCCACGTGAACTGTGCCAGATTTTATAGGCAGGCTTGAGGACGTAGAGTCTGATTTACCTAGGCGCACAGATTGGTTCTATCAGGTGTAACATTTACATGGTGTGCAGGGAAGGCTGGTGGCCCCACCCTAATCTTATGCAAACAGGCTTTCTACTTGGCCAGGGACATTTTGTCTGTTCCATACTCTACACATGGCTGGCAAAGAGAAGAGAAGCTGGAGCCGCCATTTTGAACATGACTATTCCCAGGTAGCTTCTTTCTTTTGGCACAACCACCAGCATTCACCTGTGCAAGATTCTAGCTTGCTTGTCTATGTTTGCAGCTTGATTTTACAGGCTGCTCTTTGTTAGAAAAGAAAATGATTGGGGGGGCTCCTTTTCATTAAAAGGAAATCCTTACCAAGGACTCCTGTACTAACTGCCTAAGTAATTTCTTTTTAACTGTCTGCCTAAGTAATTTCTTTTTAATTCCTATATCAATAGCTTTTTCCTGTTGACACATATATCTTTTCAATTCTTTAAACCATAAGCAGCCTAGTTGAAGGTTCAAAAATCCTCTAATGTTTACTCCAGTATAATAGAGAAATATTTCTTGTGTGTGTAGCATGATGTGAGAAAAAATTTGGGAGGCACTGAGGTAAATAATATGAGATAATGGTGACATTTGGTAAAAAGAGTTCTTAACATTTCCTTAGAGACTCTAGTGAATTTCTCTCTAAACTGTATGGTATTCTCTTCTCAGAGAAAATTAAATATTTCTAAAAATACATTCTTCTTTTATATATATATATATATATATATATATGTATGTATGTATATATATATATGTATGTATGTGTATATATATATATATATGTATGTGTATATATATATATATATATATATATATATATATATATAGAGAGAGAGAGAGAGAGAGAGAGAGAGACGGAGTCGTGCCCTATCACCCAGGCTAGAGTGCAATGGCTTGATCTCAGCTAACTGCAACTTCCACCTCCCAGGTTCAAGCAATTCTCCTACCTCAGCCTCCTGAGTAGCTGGGATTACAGGTGCATGCTACCACGCCCAGCTAATTTTATTGTACCTTCAGTAGAGACAGGGTTTCACCAGGTTGGCCAGGCTGGTCTTGAACTCCTGACCATGTGATCCACCCTCCTCGGCCTCCCAAAGTACTGGGATTACAGGTATGAGCCGCTGTGCCTGGCCATAATTTTGTTTTTAAAAAGCCTTATATTAGCTGTTTCATCCCTAAGGGAAACCTAATGTCTGTGCCTATTTGTCCATCACAGGGATCACCATGCAGCTGAAGACAGTCACCTAAATTCTTGAGCACAGGAACAGTTCATCAGGCTCTATAAAGTTTATCCTCACAATTAAAAGCTTTTGATGATGGAGAATGTCACTGAAAGAGAAAGGAAATCTTAAGTGTATTACCAAAACTGTACTACTGTATACTTGTGATTATCCTGCTCTGTGTTTTTGGCCCGGTACATATTATCACTCACTTGACTGTGGCCAGAGGATGGGAAGAGTCCTTATACTTCTTAACTCCCAAAATGATGCCTGGAACCACAGTTGGTTTTTTTGTTGTGGAATCCACGATCAAATCACAAAGACTTTTTTTTTGTCCTGGGGTTTACTCCTGGTCTATAAGGAGGTGGTTGAGTTTTCAGTTTCATCTTTTCAGTTATCTCACCAGCACTGACACATAGAAAGTTTTTTTTTCTCCTTGAACCTTTTTTAATTTAAAGAATTTCAGAGAGGAAAGATCACAGTGAGATTCCCAGTGATAAAGCAAAACCACAAATAACAAGTAGCCGCACATTTTCCTGTTCAAAACATGATCTCCTGAGATGTGAGGAAAGTGACACAGGCCCCTTCCCCACTCAGCATGATTTCCACACGTAGGGCTGGGCTACCTCATGAGGGTCAGAGAAAGGAGACCTCAAAGGACCATTCTCAGTCTCATCTCTTCTTCCTGGGTCCCCTCAATGAGGGGAGGTGTGAAGGTTACCCTCGGCACTTTTTCCGAAAGTTGTACTTTTTCCAGACCCAGACACCATTAAGTAGGCACAGGGTGCATGCAGCTCTTTTGTTTGCTTACTCCCTAGCAGTAGAGCCTCATAAGTCCTTGGGTATTCTTTCCTTTGGGGGACAGGCCCCAGGATACTTTTTGCTGCATTCAGATGAGAGCTAATAGGTAATCTTTAAAACTATTAAGCTGCACTTAGCTAAGCCTTCACTTACAGATTCTGGGAGACCCTTTACTATTACACAGTGAGGTAGTGAGTGTAGTCACATAAGCCTTGCCTGTGAGAAATCAATGAGACACACATTTCCTCAATCTAAGTAATCAGGTGGAGTGTTGCTTTGCTGTCTTTTGTCTAAAACAAAAAATTTTAGAAGGTTTTTAATCCTAACATCCCTCTGAATTGTTAATAGAGTTACTTACTTAAATTGAATTGTATTAAAATTTCAATGTTTTCACCTTCAAGACATAGAAAGCAGGAGACCTGGACTAGGGCAGACAAGTAAAGCACTTACCTCAGACACAAAATTTAAAGGAAGCTCAGCAATCAAGATAAATAATATTTTAATGCAATATTTTTTAAAAAATAAATTATAATAAAGAAACTATCAGAATTTTAAATAAACTTGGTGTCAATAACAGTGTCTTTCTGAGCCACATAGGGACCTTTGCAATGTTCAAAGAGATTCTGCTTATTATTGCTTTGTTTCTTTGGGGAGGTCATGGCTCCCTGCTTGCTACTGTTTTTTATGGGTACAGATTTATGCCTTGCATTGAAATATTAGTTATTTATTCCATTTTATTCTGATAAGCTTATTTTTTTTTTCTTACTGGACTTATTTGTTTAGCAAATGTTTACTGCTAGGTTGGTACCTCTATTTTGGCTTTAAGTGGTACCTTAAGCCCATGTTCACCTTGGCATTAATAAATGATCAGAGCTCTGCCTGTCATGAATAGGGACGGTCCCAAAGGAATAATCCCAGCAGAGTATCAAGGCTGACTGGCTAGAGGGTTTGTGCCCAGGGGACCTGTGGAACATACCTCCTACAACATGGTGCTCTGGAATAACCTCTTTTATATGCTGTCTCCTTTCCAGGCTGTGAATGACAATCTCACCTCCCTCCTTTGTCTCTGCCTGTCCTTGGGAATATTTCTCTCTTCAAGGAGTCACAATTCACAATGCTTCCCATGGGTCAAGGCAAAGACAGGTCTCCTGCCAAGGCACCCAAGATGGTGAGTAAGCTAATTGATCACTTCAATCTCACTTTTTATAGGAGAAATTCTGAGTTTGGGGAAGATTTTCCATGCATTTAGTGCTGGGTAGAGGTGGGGGACACATCACGTATGTGAAAATCCAATTCTCTTACCATTTGCTCAGAGTTTTTCACTCTTCTGTGGTCGTAGGAGCTGTCTTATCTTCATATTTGAGTCCTGGATTGTTGCTGGTAAAAATCTTGATGCTGTATATTTGTTTGTGGTTTTCTATTGTGGAGGAGTAACGCCAGCTTGCTTCTATGCTACCATTTTGGAACCAAAAGTCTGTAATTTATTTTAAGATCATTTTGATAAATGATGTGGAGAGAGCCTAGGTTCACTTCTTTCTAAATGGATATCCCATTTTTCCAGCATCATTTGTTAAATAGATCATCTTTTCCCCACTGAGTTATCTTAACGCCTGTGTCAAAATCATTTGGCTGTTGATTATGTAGGTCTCTTTGCTTCCATATACTGCATATGTTTATTCTTATACCAAATGCACATACTACTTGATAACTGTAGCTGTACGGTAAGTTATAAAATAAACTTCATTATAATTTTTGACTGAAATAATATTTAAAAAATCAAACAGAAATCTTGAAAATGAGAAACGCATTTGCTGAACTGAAGAATTCATTAGAGGTTCTCAACAGTAGAATGGACCAGACAGAGGGAAAGCTCAAAGACTGGGTTTTTGGTGGGCTTTTCTACTGGCTATTTGAAAATACACTATCAGAGGAGGAAAAAAAGCAACAGAAAGGAATGAAAACCACCTGGAAAATACAGAAATTACCACCAAAAAAAAAAAAACCAAATCTATGAATTATTGGTGTTTCAGAGAAAGCTGAGCAAGAGCAAAGGGTAGAAATCTTTTTCTGATTGGATGATTACAGAAGATGTTGCATATATTGGCAGCTGCAAATGCTGGAAATGGTCAACCACAGTATTATGGTCCCACTCAAGGTATCCGGAAAGGCAGTAGAGTAGTAATATCTTCCCAGTAGTCAGAGCTACTGTACACATGGTTGTTCATTTGCTGGGAAGGGAAGATGGCCTAAGCCCAGGAACACAATCTATGCTAATTCCAGAGGCATTTGAATCTTGCACAAAGATTGAAAACAATTGGAACTCATACAGTTAAATATGTGAAGTACATAAACGCCCTGGCAACCACACAGTGCCTTTCCATCTACATACATCAGCCTAAGTGACTCGAAGCCAAGTTTTATAAGTTTTACCTGTTACAGTGACAGATAGAAGGAAAAATATGTTCTTGGGTAGTTGGGGTAAGATAGCTAAATTTTTCTCCAAAGTTCAAGAAACATTCATTGAGCAAGCACTTACCCTGGGCCAGGCACTGTGTTATGAATTTGGAATATGGCAGCACATAAACCATGGTGACTGTCTCAAGATTCAGTGAGATATCTCCCTCCCATTGTCTAGAAACTTCAATGAAAATAATTTTCTTTAGGATCCCAGGCCAGTTCCCTGTTGCAGATTTATATTAATATTTTACTAAGCTAAGAGACTGGCATGTTGATGAGTCCAGAGAGACAGGTTGTCATGAAACACAGTAGGAGTTTGATAAATAATAGTTGAGTTAATGACTAAAAATGATACTCCTAAACCCTCTTTCCACAACTTGTGGCAGCTATGCCATAAGAGTCAGTCCCAACAGACACCTATTAATTATCAGTTCCTGTGATAGTCCTGGTAGCCCCACTTGAGGCATGATTTTGAACCTGTTCTGACCTGAAGAGCTGGAACATGGAGGATCATACTTATTAATAGTTACACTTAAGTTGCACACTGTCATGTCTGTGTTGTGTGGTGGCTTGGTTCTTTAAAGTTTAGCTGCACGCATGTTCATTGACCAGCCATAGGAGTGAGCTGTTTCCTTCACTGACCTTCTATTTTCCAAAGTTCTCCTTTCATTATTCAGTGGCTGTGGTTGTCTCTGGATATTTTCCCTGCTTCCTCTAGACAATAAGTTCAAGGGTTTTTCTGTTGGCATTTTAGAGACCTAGCACTGCTGACACTATGCCTATTGCTGCCTTCAGGGCAAAGGAATATAAAAATAGGAGATTTACTCTATGATAGTCACTTTTCAAAGTGCAACTCTTCATAATCAGCTTGTGTTTTTCAATTTCCAGAGCCTTTAGATAGTTTTTTTTTCTTTGTTTTATATTTTTCCAGGGTTTATAGCTGTCATTTGAAAGAGGAATGGTTTTATGAGAAGCTTACCCCTTCTATATTAGAAGCAAAGCCTCCCAGATACTGTATTCTGCAGTTCTAAAATGTCAGTTTGATTCTTTTGTGTTTAATTTAATTTAATTTATTTATTTATTTTTGAGACAGAGTCTTACTCTGTCACCCAGGCTGGAGTACAGAGGCATGATCTCAGCTCACAGCAACCTCCTTCTACTGGGTTCAAGCGATTATCCTGCCTCAGCCTCCTGAGTAGCTGGGACTACAGGTGTGTGCCACCATGCCTGGCTAATTTTTGTATTTTTAGTAGAGGTAGGGTTTCACCGTGTTAGCCAGGATGGTCTCCATCTCTTGACCTCATGATCTGCCTACCTCGGCTTCCCAAAGTGCTGGGATTACAGGTGTGAGCCATCACGCCTGGCCAATTCTTTTAAAACATAGATTCCCTATAACAAAACTTCATGTTTCTATACCTGTATTCTATCTCTTTTTTCTATTTTATTTGTATATTAATCTTATTTATTTTGAATCCTTGTTTGCAAGCCTGGTATCTGGCTCATTTCTCAGTCCACTTCCATTATCTGTTTAATCTCTTTATTATCAGTCACTTTCCTGCTTCTTAACTCTAGTTTAATTGTATTGTATGCTGGACATTGTGGTTTTTAAAATTTTTAGAGGCTTTAAATGATGCATGTCTTTTACCAGAGTTGACTCACCCTTTATTAGACACATAAAGTGAGAACTGATTACTTGATCTGATCAGGAGCTGAGCTAAGAAAATGTTTAGTTGCAATTTTTATAAGTCTCCATCTACCTACAGTTTATTCCTGCTCTTAGGGTATAGCCCTTCAGATTTTTCCATTAAGAGCCTGGTATGGCCATGGTGATCCCCATTTTGGTAAATCCTGAGCTCTTTCTTTGTTTCCTTAGCACAGTGAGACTTCCTCAGTGTCCATTCGGCTTTTCCTAAGGTCGTCTGCTTAAGCTTTTTAGGCTCCCAACTAATGTAGCTTCAGAATTTGGCAAATGTCTTTGGGGAAAACCTGAAAGTACATTGATGCTCCTTTGGTCTCCAGCTCTACAATACTTCCAAAAAGTTCTGTTGGTTTCTCTGCCTCTGCTCAGTCAAAGCTTGATTCTCAGACTCTTGACCTTTGGCCAAAATCAACGAATGCCTGCAGAGAAAAAGCAGCTACAAGGAGTCAGTTTCTTTCTCTTCCTTCAGTTTCTTTCCAGAATCTTGACCCTCATATGTCTTTATACAAATAATTTACAAAGCAATTAAAAATTCATATGACTTTTTGTTACGGGGTTATTTGTTATAAACATAATCAATGGGATCCTTAATTTGTCACAAGCCAGAAGCCTGTCTATGAGAAAAAGTGATATAAATAAAACCTGAGCAGACCAATTATGATATCATTTCATGAACAAAGGAGTATGATTCATTGTAATCTCTGCACTTGCTCTACACAGGCAAAATAGGAAAGAAAAAGCAGACAGAGAAACTGTTTCACAAACATGCTGTACAATCTTATGCCTCCCAACCTTATCACATGCTGTTGCCTCTGCTGGAAATATACAAATTCTCAAACAAGACATAAGACAAATAAAATAGTAAGACCTCACATTTTGGCTATAAAGGTGAACTGTGAGTCCATCAGAGAAGGCATTTCTTTGATAAGAGGAGGAATGAGCCCCATCTGGGTTAATTTCCTTCTCTTCACCACCACTTCAACAATGGAAGGAAGAGATGTTAACATCTCTGCACTGTGTCCAGAAATGTACTAGGCAATGAAGACACAGAAGTAAAATGAAACACAAATTTCTGCCCCAGAGGAGTTCCCAACTCTTTATAACAGGCCTTTTCTGCATTATTGAGAGCCTCGTAGGGAAGAGTTTTAGTAATATGCTCAATGAAATGCTCTTTGCTTTTTCTTCCGTCCTGTACTGTCTGCCAACTTAATAGCTCTTCATTTAGAGCTGACCAAGCAGAAAGTTATAAGCAAGAGAACTGGGAAAGTTTTGTGCTACTCATCATCTGAAACTAACGCCATAGCCTATTATAGTCTGCCCAGTATATTAATACCATTCTCAGAGCTTTAACACTGTGTTGAAAATGGGAAAGAAAACCTTTTATTGGGTTTATTATATCAACCTGATCCAATTAGGCCTGGGTCCTTTTTTGTTAGGGTAAATGGAGAGATTACTATCTAATGATTTTCAGACAGTAATAGTTAAACTGTGTATTTGTATCTGAATAAAATGTTAACACTACTGGCATGCAAAGATATCAGAAATGTAATTTTTATCATGAGAAACAGTCCCAATTGTGTAGCTTTAAAAATACAAAATTCTACTTGCAATTATTTTCAGAGACTTAAAAATTAAGTTTCCTTCCCTGGAGTATTTTAACTGTCAGAATGGCTACTTCCATTATCTGTCCATCTAAAATTATGCAGTGGATTTAATACCTGCAAAATTAGTGAATTTTTACGATAGCATTTAGCAAGGGGATTTTTCCAGCTATGCAGATAATATTTAAGGTGATTATGAATCAACTATTTCTATTCCGCTATTTCATCTTAGGAAATACTGTTTTCACAATTTCTCTATCTTCAGTGGAACTGACTAAAATTTGAAACAGAGTATCCAAGAACTGTGGGACAATTACAGAACGTGTAGCATATGTGTAATGGGAATACCAGAAGGAGAAAAGAGAAAGAACAGGAGAAATATTTGAAGTAATAATGGCTGAAAATTTCCTCAAATTAATGTCAGATACCAAACCACAGATCTAGAGAGCTCAGAGAACACCAAAGATAAATGCAATAATCAAACAAGCAAAGAAATGACACTTAGGCATATTTAAGGTGCTGAAAATAAATAAAATTAAGAATTCTTGGAAGAAGCAAGAGGATAAAAACATCTTATCTATAGATAGGCAAAGATAAGAATTACATCTTTTGCCTCAGAAACCATGCAAGCAAGAAGAGAGGAGAGTGCAAAATTTAAACTGCTATGAGAAGAAAACCCACCAATCTAGAGTTTTGTATTTTCTGATTTTATCATTCAAAGGTATCTTAGTCAGTTTGGGCTGCTGTAACAAATTATTATAGACTAGTTTGGCTTATAAACAACAGAAATCTATTTTTCATAGTGCTAGAGGCTCGATATCCCACAATCAGGTTGCTAGCATAGTCATGTTTTGGTGAGGAGACCTTTTCCAGGTTACAGACGGCCAACTTCTTGTATGGAAATAAGAGACATGGAAATAACAGAGTTAACTAGCTCTCTGGCCTTTCTTATAAGGGCACTAAACCCATTCATGAATACTCCACCCTCATGACTCTAATTAATTCCCAAAGACACCATCTCTAAAAACTGTTACAATGAGGTTAGAGTTTCAACATACGAATTTTTGGAGGACACAAACATTCAGTCCATAACAAAAAGTGAAGGAGAAATAAAGGCTTTCTCAGACAAATAAAAATTGAGGGAATTTGTTATCAGTAGACCTGTTTTGCAAGAAATATTAGAAGAAGTTTTACAGTGAAAAGGAAAATGATACATGTCAGAAACTTGGGTCTATATTAGGGAAAAAAAGAGCATTAGAGAAGAAATAAGTAAAAATAAAAGCATCCAAAGTAAAAATACACATTATATACAGAGAAATAAAGATAAATATGACAGCAGACTTTTTGAGAATGCATTTAAAAATGACATCTTTACAGAGTGTATGTAGGGGGAAGACTGAAAGAGCTGTCAACCTAGAGTTCTAAACCTAATGAAATCATCTTTACAAGATGAAGACAATAAAGACTTTCAGACCAACAAAAGCTAAGAAAATTCATTGGTACCAGGTCTATGCTAGTAAGCAATGTTAAAGAAAGCTCTTTTGGCTGAAGCGAAATGGTTTCTGGTGGAAATTTGAAACCACACACATACTACACACACACACACACACACACACACATATAAACACACACGCACACACACACACTCTCTCTCTCTCTCCCTCCCCCCCCAAAATAATGAAAATAACTGAAAATAGCAAATGTGTGGGTAAATATTTTAAAAATACTCTCTCTAATTTTTACTGTCATGTAAATATAATTGACTATTTAAAACAAAAATAATAGTGTTTTGTGGAGCTTATAGTATAGGTTATAGTAAATGTATGGAAACAACAGCACAAAAGATGAGAGGAGGGAAATAGAAGTTTACTACTTCTATAAATTTTTACAATATAATGTGGAAGTAGGCTATGATAAACTATAGCTATATATGTTCAACCTTGACACAACCATTAAAAATAAATATAAAAAAGAGATATTGCTAATAAAATAATAATAGAGATAAAATGGAATACTAAAAATATTTAATTAATACCAAAAATGGCAGAAAAGTAAATGAAGAAGCAAAGAGTAAATGTGACAAGTAGAAAACAAATAAAGATGTGGTACATATAAACCTCATCATATGGATAATTATATATAAGTTGTCTAAGCATACCAAGTAAAAGACAGAGATTGTAAGCTGGGCATGGTAGGGCATGCCTATAGTCCTAGCTATTGGGAGGCTAAGGTGGGAAGATAGCTTGAGCCCAAGAGTTTGAGGCTGCAGTTAGCCATAATCTCACCACTGTACTCTAGCCTGGGTGACAGAGCGAGACTCTGTCTCTATTTTCTTTTTTTTAAAAAGAGATGATAAAATAAAAGTAATAACCACCTTTGTAACAGTTTACAAAAACCCTTTTTCCCATGTAAAGACAGAGATAGGTTAAATGCAAAGAAAGAGAAAATATTTACCACATAAACGTTAAGCAAGAGAAATTTAGGATGGTGTATTGGTTTGTTCTCATGCTATTAATAAAGATATATCTGAGCTGGGGGTGGTGGCTTATGCCAGTAATCCCAGCATCAAGGCAGGTGAATCACCTGAGGTCAGGAGCTTGAGACCAGACTGACCAACATGGAGAAACCCCGTCTCTACTAAAAATGCAAAAGTTAGCTGGGTGAGTTGGCGCACACCTGTAATCTCAGCTACTCTGGAGGCTGAGGCAGGAGAATGACTTGAACCAGGGAGGCAGAGATTGCGGAGAGCTGAGATTGCACCATTGCACTCCAGCCTGGGCAACAAGAGTGAAACTCTGTCTCAACAACAACAACAACAACAAAAACACATACCTGAGACTGGGTAATTTGTAAAGGAAAGAAGCTGTCTCGACTCTACAGTTCTACATGGCTGGGGAGGCCCCACAATCATGGTGAAAGGTGAAGGAGGAGCAAAGATGTGTTTTACATGGCAGCAGGCAAGAGAATGTGTGAAGGGAGACTGCCATTTATAAAACCATCAGATCTTGTGAGACTTAATCACTATCGTGAGAATGGCATGGGAAAGACCCATCCCCATGATTCAGTTACTTCCCACTAGTTCCCCCTCATGATATGTGGGAATTATGGGAACTATAATTCAAGATGAGATTTGGGTGAGGACACAGCCAAACCATATCATTCTGCTCCTGTACCCTCCCAAATCTCATGTCCTCACATTTCAAATCCAGTCATGCCTTTCCAACAGTCCCCCAAAGTCTTAACTCATTCAAAGTCTCATCTGAGACAACGCAAGTCCTTTCCACCTATGAGCCTAAAGAATCAAAAGCAAGTTGGTTAATTCCCAGATACAATGAGGGTACAGGCATTGAGTAAATATACCCATTCCAAATGGGAGAAATTGACCGAAACAAACGGGCTATAGGCCCCATGCAAGTCTGAAATCCAATAAGGCCATCATTAAGCCTTAAATTTTCAAAATAATCTCCTTTGACTCCATGTCTCACATCCAGGTCATGCTGACACAAAAGGTGGGCTCCCATGGCCTTGTGAAGCCCTGCCCCTGAGGTTTTGCAGGGTAAAATACCCCTCCTAGCTGCTTTCACGGGCTGGCATTAGGTGTCTGTGGCTTTTTCAGGTGCACGATGCAAGCTGTCAGTGGATCTACCATTCTGGAGTCTGGAGAATGGTGGCCCTCTTCTCATAGCTCCACTAGGCATTGCCCCAGTAGGGACTCTCTGTGGGGCTCCAACCCCACATTTCCCTTCCACACTGTCCTAGCAGAGGTTCTCCATGAGGACCCCATCCCTGCAGCAAACTTCTGCTTAGACATCCAGGCATTTCCATATATCCCCTGAAATCTAAGTAGAGGTTCCTAAACCTCATTTATTGACTTCTGTGTACCCATAGGCCTAACACCATGTGTAAGCGGCCAGGACTTGGGGCTTGCACGCTCTGAAGCAATGGCCTAAGCTGTACATTGGCCCCTCCTAGCCACAGCTAGAGCTGAAACAGCTGGGATGCAGGGAACCATGTTTGAAGGCTGCATAGGGAAGGGGTACCCTGGCCTGGCCCACAAAACCGTTTTTCCTTCTAGACCTCCAGGCCTGTGATGGGAGGGCTGCCATAGAGGCCTCTAGCATGCCTGGGAGACATTTTCTCCATTGTCTTGGTGATTAACACTGGGCTCATTGTTACTTATGTCAATTTCTGTAGCTGGCTTGTATTTCTCCCCAGAAAATGGGTTTTCTTTTTCTATAGTATCATCAGGCTGCAAATTTTCCAAACTTTTATGCCTTGCTTCCTTTTTAAATAGAATTTCCAGTTTTCGGTCATTTATTTGCTCACACATATGTGCATAGGTTGTTAGCAGCTGCCTTGCTTCCTCTTGAACACTTTGCTGCTTTGAAATTTCTTCTACCAGATACCTCAAATCATCTCTCTCAAGGTCATATCTCCACATATCTCTAAGTCAGGGGCAAAAAGCTGCCAGTCTCTTTGCTAAAGCACAGCATGAGTCACCTTTGTTTCAGTTCCCAACAAGTTCCTCATCTCCATCTGAGACCACATCAGCCTGGACTTTATCGTCCATGTCTCTATCAGCATTTTGGTCAAAGCCATTCAACAAGTCTCTAGGAAGTTCCAAACTTTCACACATTTTCCTATCTTTTTCTGAGCCCTCCAAACTGTTTCAACCTCTGTCTGTTTCCCAGTTCCAAATTGACTTCCACATTTTCCAGGATCTTTACAGCAGTGCCCCACTCTACTGGTAACAATGTACTGTATTAGTCTGTTCTCATGCTGCCAATAAAGACATACCTGAGACTGGGTAATTTATAAAGGAAAGCAACTTAATTGATTCACAGTTCCACATGGCTGGGGAGGCCTCACAATCATGGCAGAAGGCAAAGGAGGAGAAAAATCATATCTTACATGGTGGCAGGTAAAAAAAGTGTGCATGGGAACTCCTCTTTATAAAACCATCAGATCTTGTGAGACTTGGTCACTATCACTAGAACAGCATGGGAAAGACCTGCCCCCATGATTCAATTACTTCCCATCAGGTTCCTCTCACAACACATGGGGATTATGGGAGCTAAATTCAAGATGAGATTTTGGTGGGGACACAGCCAAACCATATCAGGTGGCTATACTAATATAGTACAAAGTAAGTTTCAGATCAAGGAATGTTTCCAGGAATAAAGAAGGCAGGTACATAATGATAAAGGAGTCAAAATATCAACAAAAAATGACATTGTTACATATGTATGCACCCAATTACAGACTTTCTAAACACACGAAGCAAAAATTGATAGAATGGAAAATAAATAAGACAAACCTACAGATAGACTTGAAGATTTCAATTAGTAGAACCAGTAGACAAAAAAACAAATTGTCAGTGTATAGAATATTCAACCAACACTGTCAACCAACTTGATCTATTTGCCTCAAAGAATGTGTCACCAAAATTAGGCACATGGAGAAAAAAGTTTGCAAAACTTTACGTGTAAAAAATAAAATATAAAATTACAAGAAGAAATCATGTGAAAATAATTTTATTTTTAGAATATTTTAGAGTAAAGAAGATCTAACTGTAATACACAACTTAAGCATAATAAAACAATGTAAATATAACCATATGAAGTAAAAAATTCCTTCAGGGCAAAAGTCACCAAAGTCAAAATATGAATAAAAAAGGGAACTATTTACTACTGCAATCATATATGAAACAGATCATCTTATTACATAAAGTGAATAAACAAATAAATAAGAAACAGCCCTCTAGCTCAAAAAAGAAATAAACCAAGGGCATAAAGAAACAGTTCCTGGAAAAGAAATGTTCTTAAACATATGAAAGGATAGTCAGTCTCATATACAATGTCATTTTTACCAATGACATTGCTGACAATTGAAATATTTGCTAATACACTGCACAGATGAGGGTAGTGTAAAAGCTGATTGTGGATGTCTCTTACCAACTCCCCATACAATGGATTCCTGTTCATATCTTAAAATCAGCAATGCTGGCCAGGCACGGGGGCACATGCCTGTAATCCCAGCACTTTTGGAGGCTGAGGCGGGTGAGTCATGAGGTCAGGAGTTTTGAGAACAGCCTGGCCAACATGGTGAAACCCCATCCCTACTAAAAATACAAAAATTAGCCAGGCGTTGCGGTGGGTGCCTGTAGTCCCAGCTACTCGGGAGGCTGAGGCAGGAGAATTGCTTGAACCTGGGAGACAGAGATTACAATGGGCTGAGATTGTACCAGTACACTCCAGCCTGGGCGACAGAGCAGGACTCCATCTCAAACAACAACAAAAAAATCAGCCATGGTAAAAGGATTTATATAATGGAAATTGACAAATGCTATGAATCAAGTTTCCCTTCCTCTTTCCCAGAAAGCCAGTTGTCAATTCTTTACCAGTACATCAGTGAATAAAAGTGTGGAAATATAGGCACTCTCATTCTGTTGTTGTTTTTAACATAAAACAGTGTAATCTCCACACAGCATTTTGTTAATACCTATCAAAGTTACTGACTACCCATATCTTTTGCAGTAACAAATCTATTTCTAGAAACATGGCCTTAATATTTGTGCATATATTTGAAATGATACATTCGTTTTGCAATAGCACAAATGTTAGTCAATCGAGGAGTTGTTTGAAAAATTGTAGAACACTTTACAAAATGGAATGCCAATCAGCTGTTAAAATGTGTGAGAACAAAGGGACATTAGCAAGATGGCAACTAGAGTTGCCTGGTGAGTGTTTTGTGCCCCATTCCACCCACCAAAAAGGGACCAAAACAACAAATAAACAACTACCTCAAGTGGATAGTCTCAGAAAGCATACTGGGGAGCACCAGGGGATCAGTCAGATCCCTGTGGAGCATGGAAGTACAGCGTAGCACCACAGAGAGGGGAGCAAGGCATCCTACCTCTGTGCAACACTGTCTACCCTGCCATGCTTGTCCTGGAGCCAATGGGACTTCATTTTATGGGGAGATGGTAAGCAGGAGACCCTTGGCAGTAGGAATTGAATAGAGAACCCAGAAATGAATGGACACACATACAGCCAACTTATTTTCAACAATAGTGCCAAGAATACACCTTAGGGAAAAGGCAGCCTTTTCAATAAATGGTGCTGGGAAAACTGGATATCCATATGCAGAAGGATAAGACTAGACCACCCATTTCTCACCATATACAAAATCAACACAAAAAATATTAAAGACTTAAATTTAAAACCTGAAACTACTAGAAGAAAACACATGGAATATGCTTTATAACACTGGTCTGTGCAAGGATTTTTAAAATAAAACTTGAAAACCCAGGCAACAAAAGCAAAAATAGACAAATGTGATTACATCAAACTAAAAAGCATTTGCACAGCCAACAAGTAACAGAGTGAGGAGATGATCTACAGAATAGGGGGAAATATCTGCATGTTACTTATCCAACAAGGAGTTAATATCCAGAATACATACGAAACTTAACAACAGTAAATAAACCAAATAACCCAATTTAAAAATGGGCAAAAGAAAGACCTTAATTGACATTTATCAGTGAAGACAATGAAGACATACAAATGGCCAAGAGGTACATGAAAAAAGAAAATGCTCAGGCTGGGCACGGTGGCTCACGCCTGTAATCCTAGCACTTTGGGAAGCCAGGGCGGGCAGATCACGAGGTCAAGAGATCGATACCATCCTGGCCAACGTGGTGAAACCCTGTCTCTACTAAAAATACAAAAATTAGCTGGGCGTGGTGATGTGTACCTGTAGTCCGAGGCACCAGGGAGGCTAAGGCAGGAGAATTGCTTGAACCTGGGAGGCGGAGGTTGCAGTGAGCCAAGATCGTGCCACTGCACTCCAGCCTGGCGCCTGGCGACAGAATAAGACTCTGTCTAAAAAAAAAAAAAAGAATATGCTCAACATCACTAATCACCAGGGAAACACAAATTAAAAACACAATGAGATAACACTTCACTCCAATTAGAGTGGCTATTATCAAAAAGACAACAGAAATCAAGTGCCAGTGAGGATCTAAAGAAAACACTTATACACTGTTGGTGGAATTGCAAATTAGTACAGCCACTATGGAAAAGAGTATGGCAATTCCCGAAAAAACTAAAAATAGAAGTACCATGTGATCCATCAATGTCATTACTAGTGTATATCCAAAAGAAACGAAATCAGAATGTTGAAGAGATAGCTGCACTCTATGTTTATTGTAACACATACAATAGCTAAGGTATGGAATCAACCTAAGTGCCCAATAATGAATGAATGGGTAAAGAAAATATGGTATATACACAATGGAATACTATTCATCCATAAATAAAGAATGAAATTTTGTCATTTGAAGCATTGAGGGGCCTGGAGAACATCATGTGAAGTACATAAGCCAGGTACAAAAAGATATGTACCACAAGATCTCAGTTATATGGAAAAAAAGTTGTTATCATAGAAGCAGAAAGTAGAACAGGAGTTAACAAAGACTGGGAAAGGAGGGGGAAGAGGAAGACAGAAATGTTGGTCAACGGGCACAAAGTTACAATTAGAAGGAGTAAGTTCTGGTGCTCTATTGCACTGTAGAGTGACTATGGTTAGTAGTAAGGTGTTGTGTATTACAAAACGGCTTTGAGTGTTATCACTACAAAGAAATGATAAGGATAAGAAATGATAGATATGCTAAGTGCCCTGATTTTATAATTTTACAACATATATATGTATCAAACATCAAATTTTACCCCATAAATACGTACAATTACAATGTATCAGTAAAAATGAACAAAGGTACATGCAGTATTTTACAACAAAACAATAAAATATAAAAACACCTTATGTACTAATGTGGAATGAGATCAATTCAATATTGTTAACTGAAATAAGCAAGACTGTAAGGGGAGAAGATAATATATTTACATATATTTGCTAGCATATGCACAAAATGGCTTTGAAAGTATTCACAAGAAGTATCAGTTGCCTCTGCAGAGGGTGATGCCTGAAGGACCAGAGAGGAAGGGAAAGTATCACTGCTTTTAAATTTTTAAAACATTTTGCACTATATACAATATTATTAATGCAACAGGTAAATAAAAATTAAATTTAAATGTCCTAACACCAGTGTCTTGTGGGGTAGGCTGTTTGATATACTATTGGTGATACTCTGAGTTGGAATAATCTTTCTTGAAAGCAATTTAATAATACTAAACAAGAATCTTTAAATAGTTTCACTTTTTAACATAGCAAATATACTTTCTGGTATCTATCTTCAGAAAATATGCAGAGATTAAAACGAAGATTGATATATAAAATGTTTTTCATGGTGTTATTTATAACTATAAAAAAATAGAAATAACCTAAATGTCCAATGAAATTGGGACAAATAAATTTGATGTAGTCATACAACAGAATAATATACAGCTACTTAAAACCATTTTAAATGAATGTTTAACAACATGCTCGAAATATTGTGAACAGAAAAGTAAGGCGCAAGGTTTCACACATGACATGACCCTAATTCTTCCCAAAAGCTATGTATATACATACTCACATGTTTATAATGTGGTTCAGGATATGCTACCCCAAAATATAACTCCTTGGCTTTGAGGAAACAGCAGAAACAAGACATCCACTCTCACCTCTTTCGCCTATGTTTGCCTAAGGCAGGACATACAAGGATTCTGTCTTTCCTCTAAAGTAGTCATTCTAAAACCTTCATTCCAGAGTGTCTTCTTTATATCCAGAGGGAAGGAACATCCTTATCCTCCAAGACACAGAGACACAAAGAACAATCTGAATGGTTCCCCATGTTTATTACCATTAGATCATGTCCTCTTTTGTCCAGTCATACCTTTGCACAACTGATCAAACTTAAGCATAAAAATACAGTTTTCCCTGTTTCTCTGGGTCTTCATTTCCGAAGGCTCCTGAGTCATGTAAAACTTAAATAAATTTCTGTGGTTTTTCTCTGGTAAGTGTGTCTTTTGTTACAAGGATCTCACCGTGAATCCATCAATGAATGAGAAAAAAAAATCAATTTTCTGTTATACCTCTTCTCTCACGTACACATGCAGGCATAGGGAAGAAACCCCACAATATATTAAGATAATTATCTCTAGATGCTATTGCAATATCACTGAATTTCAATATCTTCTAGATTTTCAGTATCATCTTGAAAATTACCAACATTTTATAAATTTTCTGTAATGAAAATGTATTATTCTTGTCATCTTAAAGGATATTTAGAAATAATTGAAATATTTAATGATTTACAACATTTTAAACATAAAGAAATACTTTGGGTTATATTGTACATCCTCCTCCCAATAATTCTGTACATTGTTAAAAAATAAAACACCTGGAGTTACAAAACATATCACTTAAAAATAAAGACAAAAATCAAATTATATTTACTCTTACCAAGTTATGAAAAGCAGGAGTTCCAGAAAGAGAAGAGTTCTATGGTCAAATAAGTTAAAGAAACATTAGGCTACCTTTCATAGTCTACTCTTCTTAGAGATAAGGAATTAATTAAAATGATCGTATTAATGTTTCTGAGAGATCCTGCAGTGAGGAAAACTGTTTAACCATTTAACCTAAAGTTTCTCTCTCTTCCTCTCTCCCCCTCTCTAAATATCTAAATACAGCCTAGTATTCCAAAGAGCATAGTTAAGAAGATGATGCGCTTGGGAACTTTTAAGTTCCTTCTGCCTAATCTCTGATACTTTCTGGTTCTATGGCACTGGCTCACTGCAACCTCAGTGACAACCATAGTGTGAGGGCTATCCTCACTGTCTCCTGATTTCCCCGAGACAAAATATCACCCCTGATCACTTTATCGTCCATGTCCACCCTCCCTTCCCCAGTACAGTATCACTTCTACCTATCAGCATATCAGGAAAACTTGAACACACACTAAAACACTGTGCAATTGTGTTTCTGATGGCACAAAAATTTTAGTGTATGAGAATCTCCAGCATTCCCATTCTTTAGAAGAGAGAGGTCAGTTTTTTAATTTCCTCTTCTCAGTTTTTTCTCTCTCTCGCCCTCCAAGAAAGTCTGCCATTTATTCTTTGAGCTTTAACCATGCAGATTTGCAACAATGGGAAAAAGAAGACGTGGTAGGCAAGCTGCACTTGGAAAAGAAATAGACGGGGAAAGCAGTTGAGAGCAGTAGAAGAAAGTGGAATTTTAAGAATTGTTGCTATGGATCATGTATTGTCCTTGTAGTGTTTAAAAAATAATAAAGAAAGAAATATGGAAGAAAGTGTTGCAGGACTTTCCCTTAATTCAGCTAAAGACTTAGTTCAGCTTTGTCTGTCCCACAGCCACAAAAATTTAGGCTCACAGACGGTTTGAACATGAGTAAAGCAAGGTTTTCTTGGGAGAAAAGGAAGAAAGTGGGGATCAGGGACTCTCGCTAGGCCAGAGTTCCTGCTAGAGTGCCTCCCACCCAGCAGTTCTTCAAATCTCAGGTTCCGCTCAGGAAGAGGAGGACCCAGGCTCCTTCCTGCTGCAAACATCATGAACTTCCCTAGGCACCACCTCAGTGGGCAGGCTGGTCGGAGTTTCTCCAGGGACCCCCTCCCACATGGCTCTCTCATCTCCCCCCAAGGAAATACATCTAGCTGCCATTAGATTTAGGATAAGGACGACTACCGATCTTAACTGCTTCCTGCTTAAACAGAGTGCTGCTGTTTGGGGGGAATGACAGTCAGAGCTCCCTCAGAGGCCTGTTGAAGGGTCCCCAGTGGAAGGGGCCACTGTCAGAGGCTCTGGTTGCATGACCCTTTGGAGTTTGATGGCTGAAGGCAAGAACAAACTGGTTATTAGAAAACATGTATCAAAATGAAATAAGGAGAGGGGTAAGAATAGCTTAAAAATTCCAAGGCTTTTTACCAGTTTGTACAGGGAGAAGGATGCCAAAATCCCAACTGGAAAAAAAATTTTACCCTTTTGCCAGGATGTTGGGCTTCTGGGTTCCCTTCTGCTGGGCCATATCCTAAGCCAATGAGTTTAAGGTTTGGGAAATTAACGCTTTCCATTTTGGAGGATGCATCTGAGGGTAGTGTCATATAGTACAGGGTCACAATTACCTATTAGTGAAGAGAGAACCAAGGAGAAGAAGGGAAAAAGATGTTTTTTAAGGGAGTCCCAAGGGTGCAGGATGCATTTGAAAAGGGTACAGACTGAAATTGAATGGCTACCCATTTAGAAAGAGGGGAGCAGGCATCCCTGGTTCCCTTCTCTTCCTAGAAGATACCCAGCGGTAAGTGAGGGAGAGAGTGAAGAGCGCCCACTTGCCCTCTTCCATCCTTTCATCCCCAAGTTCTGGTGACCTTGGCAGGTGCCGCCATGGGTGTCAAAACAACTTGCACCCATGAAACAGAGGCCTTAGAGAATAGAAATGATCTGCTCTCAACTGCGTCTCTTTTCCACCGACTGTCAGTAGCCTTAGAGTCCCTAGACCTCATTTATGCCATGGGTATTAACATGGCCTTTATCCGTGAAACAGGAAGCTTGGTGTTGGCTTAATTGGCAGGAATCAGCCATGCTCACCTGCCCTGTGCCTTTTAACCTCTGTTATCATTTGCTTCTAGATAGCTCAGATCCAGTTTTCTTTCCTAGAGCTTTGACGCGAAGCTTGAAATTGTGTCTGGGACAAAAATGTATCTGGGAGTAGCGGGGAAGGTTGAATAGACTCCTTATCATAAGCCAAATGCTAAGGTGAAACTGTGGAACTCAGTCCTCCTCCAAGGGAGAGGAAAGGACATCTTGTGACATACCCAGATAACTGGTAGCTATAGGATTTGGGTGCCTGCTAGGATTTGGGTGCATGGTGCTTGGCTTTGGTTAGCTACCTTAGTTTTACATGCCCAAAAGGAAACCTCTGAGTGATAGGCACCCTATTTATTCCAGTTGCCTGGCAGTATTTGCAGGATAGTTTCTCAGAACTAGAATATTGATCCTAGATTTCATCCCTTTTGTTCTTTCTGACCTGCAGCCAGGGATTGCTGGTTGATTCATAGGAACAAGCAGGATTAATCTAAAAGGTAGGCAAAAACTTAAAAACTACTAATGAGTTTAGAATTTAATGACAAATGTGTGATAAATCTTGAAACATAATTTCTCTCTCTCTAGTCCTCATGTTTGTTAAAAAACAAATCATTGTAATACTGGGTGGTTTGCAAAATAGACTTAAGTATTATATTTGGCCTGATTATTCACATAAATTGCAGCAAGAATAATTATTTCTACATAAGCCTTTTGGATTGGCCTTGATGGAATTCTGTTCCACAAGGAATCTGAGATAAAACATTTTTAAGTTGAGCCAACGATGGGTATCCTCAAATACCTGTGAGTTAGGTGATCCTCTCCTCTTAAGGTCCCAAGATAAACTTGGAGCTCCTGGACCTGTTAGAAAGTGACATTCTCTACTGAGCACAGGTCAGGAACCCTGTACGGGGACTGTGTAGATGACAATATGAGGCTAGTTTCCCCATGGGGCTTTTATTGACTCTGCAAGTCGAGATTAACTTCTTAAAGGGAAGCACATCCTTCTAGTCAAAGCCTTGGTAAAATAACTGTTTTCTCCAGTTGTGTTCTGTTGCAAAAGAAAAAATATGTTTTTATTGCACCGATGCAACTAATTATCTTGCCATAAGAATACTCACAGAGAGTTTCCAAATTCTAGAGGAGCCAGACAGAGAGAAACAAACATGCTCCAAATTTTGATCCCAGGAGTGTGTACCTTACTTAATTATTAAAGGCCATAAATAGTTCAAAATAAGTTTCCTTGACTCTGAAAAACGAAACATGGATCAGCAATAATCCAAGCAAAAGTCAGAAACGTTGCTTCAGCTTTCTGAATTCAGTCCATTTAGTTAACTCTTGTTTTGCTTGATACTCATGAGCATTTCAGCTCTTCATGAGTCCTGTATATTTTCCTTTATTCCAATGTCACAATCTCCAAAGTTATCAGAAGCCTGTATTTGAAAGCCCCTGTTAAAGTTATATAGCTTATTATAAACCATCTTTTGAAAAGGATTAAAACAAGACAAAAATTGTCTGTGAATAGCAATATATCCAGGGTAGTCACAGTTAAAAACACAGTGGACAAATTAAGTTTGGTTATCTCTGTGGTTTACAACAACATAACATAACAATCTTAATTATGAATGATAGCATATACCCAGACACTACAATTCTGGAAATCTTGTACAACTTTGGAACATATATTAGCATTATTCATCAAGATATAACCTAAAGAAGATTTAACATCATTTTGGCAATTTCATATACCTAAATATGTCAAATAATCCTGTTTACCTCTCTTTTCTGGACATTCCAGGGGTTCTCTGGATTTGGGGAAGGCTTTTAAATATGTTTAAAGGACTTGATATTACGAAATAGTATTTCAGATTACCATAAGTTATTTTGCTAAAATGTTGACTCAAAAATTTTAAAGAACCAAAAACTTTTTATCACTCTTTTGAATTTAGTCAGTATGTTCACATAGAGAACCTCTTCTGGAAGATTAATTTCCACAATTCTTCTACCACTGTTTGAACCTTCAGCTTTTTCCTAATTTAATTCAAAATAATCCTTTAAACCTAGGCAAAAGTTTGCATTTCCATGCCTTCTTATAATCTTGTACTAAAAAACACATTTTACTGTTCTTACACACCTTGCACACAAATCTATTTTCAGTAGTCTCAATGACATGTTATAATAGTAACTCCTAGCAATTTTTAACTTTTAGATAAAACTTGGTAAATTGCTTTAACTGTGTGCTAATTGTAACCAAGGTTTGCCTTCTTAGTTAAGGGCATAGTTAGTTCTATATGTCCCCAGGCCTAAACAATTGTAAAGCAGGCAAGACAGTTCTCAAAACCCAGAAAGTAGTTTGTAACCTTAAAACATTCAGCAAACCTTGTACCTGACCTGCATAGGTTAGTTTACCTGTTTAAATTTTAATGACACCTGCATTTTACCAATAATCTTTAAGACTGCTTTTATTTCTCCAAGATTAAAGTCACATGAACTGAAAGATTCCACAGCTCTTAACTGACCTTTAAAAGATATTAGATCCAAACACGTGTCTTTCTTTAGGACAAATTAATTAGAGCTCTTTTTTAGAGACATCACACACAGTACATACACAGACAGGCAGAAGAAAATCCAGTCACTGGGTGGGGTCCTCTAAGAGACAGAGTTTGGAAAACACGCAGATATCGACCCAGAGAGGGCCCATCGCCTAGGGCAGTATTGCTAAACAAAGCCTTGCCAAATCGTCCCGGCCGTGCTCCCAGGATGTAAAGCAAGATGGAGGCTTGCAGCACAAGACAGGCAAAGCACACCAGGTTGGCCACAGCCCAAGACTAGCTCCACAAATTCTTTTTCATAATTAAAACTTTACAGAAAGTATGAAGTGATAGTTGTGGGGGCACGTGCTGGTCTAATAAAGGGGAAAGAAACTTTAAAAGCTAACTGCTGATGGGGTGGAGAAGAGGAAAGAAAAAAAATTTAATTCCTGGGGAAGAATCTCTTATTCTTATGCAACATCAGGGTGAAAAGATTAATCTTAATACTGTCCAATGGAGTTGAAACCCCTTGTCTGGTGAAGGGGAAGGCTGCCACAGCCTGGCTGGAAACCAGCCAGCAGGCTACGCAGGACCCTTGGGCCATGCATCCCCAGCAGGGAGTGCGGAGTGTGATGGGGAGCTGCTGGTCACTGGTCCCTCCTGAAAGAGGAAGGAAAAGGCCATGAAAAAGCCTGGGAGTGATGAGAGGTGGGGACATGGTTTTCCCCATTGTCAGAAGTCTGAGGATGAAAAGGCTTAGAAGCAAGAGTGAGAGATTTTGTGTCCCCATTTCACACACCACTTCTCGAGCCCCACGTTGGGCATGAAAAATGTTGCAGGGCTTTTCCTTAGTTCAGCTAAAGATGGGGTTCTTGTTTGTCCCATATCCATGAAAATTTAGGCTCACAGACGATTTGAAGGGTGAGCAAAGTGGGGTTTTATTGGGTGAAAAGGAAGAAAAGGTGAAAACAGGGACTCTTGCTAGGCCAGAGTCCCTACTAGAGTGCTTCCCGCCCAGCAGTTCAAATCCCAAGTTCCACACAGACTCCTTCCTGCGGCAAATGTTGTGAACTTCCCGAGGCACCACCTCAATGGACAGGCTGGTTGGGGTTTCTCCAGGGACCTCCACCCACCTGGATGTCTCAAAAGGAAAGAAGAGAAGAAAAGAAGAAGGGAAATAAGGAAGATAGGAAAGAAAAAAGGAAGGAAGGCATCTCGTATTGTCTTAAAAATTGTGTTGTGGTTTCTAGACTGAACTTCTTTGACCATATCACAGCTTTTAAATGGACCATGCAATTCACTTTCAATAGTGTAACAAGCTTAGAAACTCATACACCCTAAGTAGAAGATTATATAGGCCTGGAAAAAACTGCTATGTTACTGCCAGTTATGCGGCTTCCTTAGAAAACTTATTGATTAGAAAGGAGAGAGGAAGTGAGCAGACTCTGAAGCATAAAAAACAGAAAGAATAGCAGCTCTGAAATTAGTATCTTAGTCCCTCAGGTAAGCACATCCTAATCAAAACATGGTTTAGGAGATATTCTGAGTGATCCTGCATCCCGAAGTCTGCTTTCTGTTGTGAAAGGAAGCATAACCAAAAAGCTGAACTCTCCTTGGGACAAACTGATGAAGAGGAAAAAGCAGGGTCAAAGCCAAGGCTTAACAGAGGAAATGCAGCAAATGGGAATCAGATAGCTCATTAGACAGTAACGGTTCAATAAGCATCATTTGAAAACAAATGCAAAAAATAAGAATCCTATTTTGCAGTGCTCAAAATATCAGAAAAGGAAAATATTGACAAAATTCAGTGCTAAAAAAGATGTCAATAGATGGACACTTTTATTAACTAATGGAGGGATTGTGAATTGGTAAACCTTATTTGGAGGCCAGGTTGGCAATTGTACCAAAATCTATCATATTAAATGCATATACATGGCAGTTCTCTCTGTAGGAATTTTCTCTGAAGAAATAAATAAACAAGTACATAAAGAAGTATATCAAGAATTTTTAAATGTTATTTTTTATGTAATAAAACTGAATATCCAACAGTAGAGGGCTTAGTTTAACAAATTAAATATATCCAGATAGTAGTATACTGTCTGGCATGGTTCTTATAAGCATAGATTTGGAAGTCAGACTGTCTGAGTTTACCTAGTCCTACCTCTTACTACTTGTATGATTTTGATCACATTATTTAATTTCTCTTTGCTTAAATTTCCTAGTCTATAAAACATTCTATAAAATCTATAAAGTAACTTAATAATCTATAAAATCTACTTCACAGAGTTATTACAAGGATTAGATGAGCTAATCCATTGAAAATTCATGCTCACAGTAAGTATTCAGTAAGTGTTAGACATGAATACAGTTGAATAACATGGGGGTCAGGGGAACTGACCCCAGTGTTGTCAAAAATCCTTGTATCAATTTTGACTACCCCAAAACTTAACAACCCACAGCCTATCGTTGACTGGAAGCCTTAACAATAACATAAACAGTCAATTAATGCATACTTTGTAAGCTATTTGAATTATATACGGTATTCTTAGAATACTAAGTATGCTAGAGAAAAGATAATGTTATTAGGAAAATCATAAGAAAGAGAAAATATATTTACTATTCATTGAGTGGAAGTGAATTGTCATAAAAGTCTTCATACTCTTCATCTTCACATTAAGTAGGCTAAGGAAGAGGAGAAAGAAGAAGAGGGATTCGTCTTGTAGTCTCGGGAGAGGCAGAGGTGGAGGGTGGAAGGGGAGGCAGGGGAGGCAGGCACAGGCAGTGTAACTTTACGAAAACACATTAGACTTTTTTGCTTTTTCTTTTCTCTAAAAAATGTTTCTATATAGTACCAATCGTTTTATCACTGTTTGCTTTAGTTTCATATCATAAAAGGGTCCATGTCATTAATGTCAAAAGCAGTCTTGAATAATCAGAATCATTCTGCATGATTATCTAAAATCAATTTGTTTTCTGGCATTGCATCTTCTATGTCTTCTTTCTAATGATCTGTCACTGATTTGGAAGCACTGCTGTACATCAAGTTGTCTTCTATTAATTCCTCCAGCATGGTATCTACTGGCTCTTAAATTTCTCCAAAATTCTTATCTTGAAATCCTTCACCTCCTGCATTTTTTAAATTGACATATCCACAATCTCTTTTATAATTTTCTTGACTGGCTCTGTTGTAAATCATGTAAAGTCACGTACAATATCTAGACACAGTTTTCTCCAGCAGGAACTTATTGTTTCTTCTCAGTGATATTCATGGTTTTTTCCTATAATGATGGCATCTTCAATGGAACTGTACCATTGAAGATAATTCTTCTAAACTTCCATGATGTTCTGTCAGGGTTCTCTTCCATAGTGTTGATAGTCTTTTTCATAGAATACCATGTCTAATGAGCCTTAAAGGTCCTTATGAGCCTCTGATCTTGAGACTGCATTAGAGATGTTGTGTTTGGGGGTAAGCAGACCACTGTGATACCTTAAGTATTGACCTCATGGTGTTGTGGGTGGGCAGGGGCATGTCTAATAAAAGGCAGTCTCTTACTGGCAAGGTACTTCCTGACTTCAGAGATAAAACACTGATGGAACCAGTTCAGAAAAAAAAGAGTTCTTTTTGTCTGGGCCTTCTTGTTGTACAGCCTTAAAACTGAAAGCTTGTGTTTATCTTTTCCATCAAGGCTAAGGAATTAGCAGATTTATAGGTGAGGACAGTCCTGATCATAAACCTGACTGGCATTTTCACCCAATAGAAGAGTTAGCTTATCCCTTCCTGCCTTAAATTCTGGTGCTCACTTCTCTTCCTTACTATAATAATACATTTTCTTTGTGGCATTTTTTCTAGGATAGGATACTTTCATCTGCTAAAATCATCTATCAAAAACCTTTTTGAGCAGATATCTTGTCTCCTCAATGATTTTCTTAATGATGTCTGGGAACTCATCTGCTGCTTCTTGGTCAGCAAAAGCTGCTTCTTCTGTTATCTTGACATTGTTAAATCCAATCCTCTTTCTAAAATTATTAAGCCATCCTTGGCTGACATTGAATTCTCCAGCTTTGGATTCTTCACCTTCCTTTTGTGTAAAGTTTTCATATAATGACTTTGCTTTTTCTAGAATCATATTACATCCTATAGGAATGTCTTTCTGTTTTCTTTCTTTTTTGGGGGGGGACCCAGGCTGGAGTGCAGTGGTGTGATCATGGCTCACTACAGCCTCAACCTCCTGAATTCAAGCAATGCTTCCACCTTAGTCTCCCAAATACCTGGGACTACAGGGCATGCCTTTCTTAGAGCAATCCTGGAGCTACTAAAAGCTGCATTTTCAATATGAGATAAAAATGTGTTTTACAAGGCCAGGCGCGGTGGCTCACGCCTGTAATCCCAGCACTTTGGGAGGCCAAGGTGGGTGGATCACGAGGTCAAGAGATCGAGACCATCCTAGTCAACATGGTGAAACCCCGTCTCTACTAAAAATACAAAAAATTAGCTGGGCATGGTGGCACGTGCCTGTAATCCCAGCTACTCAGGAGGCTGAGGCAGGAGAATTGCCTGAACCCAGGAGGCGGAGGTTGCGGTGAGCCGAGATCGGGCGATTGCACTCCAGCCTGGGTAACAAGAGTGAAACCCCATCTCAAAAAAAAAAAAAAAAAATGTGTTTTACAAAAAGTACAAGGTGTTTATGGCTGCTGGCATAGTTGCAACAATGGCTTCTGTGAGAGATCACTGTTTACGGCAATACCCAATTTACTGGAGAGACAAACTGCTCAGGCAAGGATGATTAGCATTCTATGGCATCTTAAAAGGATATTTGCAATGCTTGACCTTACCACAATAGCAACAAGAGGTCACTACAAAATTATTACAATAGTAAAGTATGGTACCACAGTTAATTTCATTCAGTTATAATTTAATACTACATCTTTATGTTTGTTCACATTTCTCTGGACTGTGAATAACACTGTGCATGGTCTGTGTTTGTGTAGGTTTTGATAAATTTTAATTTTTTACAATAGATTTGTATATATCTTATGGTAGCAAATGATAAAATAGACTACTATATGCATATATTTTAAGAATTCATGACATATCTTTTTCTTAATTTTTTTGGTATCTGTAGGCTACACAGTTTGTCTGTGAGTTTTTCAGATGTTTCAAATCTTCCCCAAATTTTCTAATATATATTTTGAAAAAAGCCACATACAAGTGGACCCATGCAGTTCACGCTCATGTTGGCCAAGGGTCAACTGTATCATTAATGCAAACATTGTAAGTTACAATATCTAAGTTAACATGGAAAATAAACATGTTGAGCAAAAGTTACAGGCAAGCTAATAATACAGGTTTCCATGTATATAGAATAATTTATGTGTGATTGCTTATGTAGAAAGGGTTCTGAAAATATTTTTACTGAAACGTTAATACTGGATATCTCTGATGGTGGGATTTTGTAAGATTTTTCTTTTTTTCCTTACTTTCTAGTATAATATTTTTTACTAACATATAATACCTCCTAAAATGGCAAGCTAGGACATTTAGAGCAACTAAAATGTTGCTGAGGAAAACTAAAATTCTAGATGCAATATAAAAATAACAATCTTAAAGCACTAAAGTGCCAAGTAGATAGTGTGTGCTGCCCACCATCCTAAAGCAGGTGGTTTGATGGAATGGTGAAATGGCCTCTTGAAGACTCAGTTACAGCACCAGCTAGGTGACAGTGCCTTGCAGGGTTGAGGCAAGGTTTTCCAGAAAGCCGTATGTGTTCTGAATCCATCAATACAAGGTGTCATTTCTCTCACAGTAGGATTGCTGAATCAAAGGATGAAAATGAGTGTGGCGCCACTCACTCTTCTGCCCAGTGAACTCCACTTGCAAAAAATGTTCTTTCTGTTCCCGTGGCTTTATGCTCTCCTGGCTTAGAGGTCTTAGTTCCAAAGGGGAAAATACTTTCACAAGGAAATACAGTGACAATTCCACAGAACTGGAAGTTAAGACTGCCACCCAGACACTTTGGACTCCTCATGCGTCTGAATCAGAGGCAAAGAAGGCAATTACTGTGCTGGCTGAGGTGATTGATTCCGACTACGAAGGAGAAATCGGACTGCTTTTCTACCATGGGGATAAGGAAGAGTTTATTTGGAATATAGGACATCCCTTAGGGCATCTTAGTGTTACCATGCCCTGTGATTAAAGTCAATGGAAAACTACAACTCAATCTAAGCAGGACCACTAATGGCCCAGACGTTTCAGGAATAAAAGTTTAGGTCACCCCACAGGGTAAAGAACCACAGCCAGATAAGGTGCTTGCTGAAAGCAAAGGGAATACAGAGTGGGTGGCAGAAGGTAGTTATAATTACAACCAGCTATAATTACATGACCAGTTACAGAAATGAGAACTATAATTTTCATGCATATTTTCTCCTTTTGTTAGAATATGTGTGTGTATCTCTTTGTTTTATTTCTTCTCTCATTCCCTTATCATGTAACATAAGATGTATTGACTTTATATCATAGTATTTAGTATTGCTAACTTTATGATAGTATTTCAGTTATTAATATCAAGGAGAAAAGTAAATACTACTCAAGAACTCTACCTTTTCTTCTAGGGCAGGGGCTAGTTCATTTTTGGGTGTATGCAGGATAGCTGTATTACGTTAGGTGGAACTTTGACCTTATTATTGTCTTTATTTGAAGATTAAGTATGGCTTAAGGAGACATGTATGAGTGCCAAGTTGACAATGGATGGTTAATTTTGTGTGTCAACTTGATGGCCATAGGATGCCCAGTAGCTGGCTAAACGTTATTTCTGAGTGTGTCTGTGAGGTGTTTCTGGAAGAAATCAGCAGTTGAATTGGTAGACTGAGTAAAGGAGATGACCTTTCCAATGTGGGTGGGCATCAAACAATCCATTAAGGGCCGAAATAGAACAGAAAAGAGGTTGAATTAATACTGCCTGCTTGAGCTGGGAAATGGATCTTTTCCTGTGCTCGATGCTTCTGGTTTGCAGGCCTCCAAACCTAGACAGGAATCTATACTATTAATTCTGAGGCTTTTTAACTACACCACTGGCTTTCCTGGGTCTCCAGCTTGCATATATATATGTATATTCAGACACAATGACAAGCATGCAACAAATAACCAGATAGACAAGGAAATATGACACCTTGAGCAAGAACCAGCTCAAAGACATGATAATGTAAATAAATTTAAAATATTGGAATTGTCAAACTCAGACTATAAAACTCCCAAGCCATAAAAATCAACATGATCTGCAGAAAACAGGAAATAATAAAAAGTGATATAGC